>NC_089839.1:176295859-176595859 GCF_035609145.1 Eleutherodactylus coqui
CAGAGTCTCGTTTTTTCCAAATTGATTGGAAACACATGTAGACTAACACTTTCACCTCCCTTCTTCCAGTAGGTGGTGCAGGTAGGAACCACACAGTTTGGCATTGTGCTGTTGTGTTTTAAAGAAGCTGTGATCTGCTGTGTGTGGGAATAAGAAGATGTGGTGCAAATACTCACCCTCTTGCAGTGACTTTGGAAGAAGATCACGAGTGTGAACCTGGGAAATCGACACTGGTCACCGCTGCGCTACGTCGTATAAGCTCTGCATTTTAAAATACAAGAAGAATTAGAATTACCTAGATGCTAAGCTATAACACCCACCCACCCATTGATAGCCACACAAACACAGACAAATTCATCCATCCATGCACAAATATACATGCATCCATTCATTCCTCCACACACACATATACACGCATCCATACACACACCCTCATCCATCCTGCCTCGCCCATACACGCGCCCGCCCATTCTTTCATCCATTCATCCTGCCTCATCCATCCATCCATCCATCCATACATGCATCCCCGCAAACTTATACAAGCATACATACACACACACCCATGCACACCCCAAAAAAATTCAAAATTTTGGCAGTGTATATATAATAGTAAAAAAGGAACTGTCATCATGGATTACAAGCAACATGTAATACTGCTAGTGAACCAACTAATAGAGATGGACAAATAGAGAAAGAGAGAGACAGATAGAAAGAGAAATAGTTAGAGACAGATAGAAAGAGAGAAAGAGATACAGACAGATAGAAAGAGAAAGAGATAGAGACACAAAGAGAGAGACACACAAACGAGAGAGACAAAGAGAGTGAGAGAGACCGATAGAGAAAAAGAGAGAGACAGTTTTATAGATAAAGAGAGACAGATAGAGAAAAAGAGAGAGACAGAGAGAGAAAGAGAGAGACAGAGAGAGAGAGAAAGAGAGAGACAGAGAGAGAGAAATATATATATATAGAGAGAGAAAAAGAGACAGATAGAGAGAGAGAAAGAGATAGAGACAGATAGAGACACAAAGAGAGAGAAAGAGACACAAAGAGAGAGAGACACAAAACGAGAGAGACAAAGAGAGTGAGAGAGACCGATAGAGAAAAAGAGAGACAGTTTTATAGATAGAGAAAGAGAGAGACAGATAGAGAAAAAGAGAGAGACAGAGAGAGAGAAATAGATAGAGAGAGAGAGAGAGATAGAGACAGATAGAAAGAGAAAAATATAGAGACAGATAGAAAGAGAAAGAGATAGAGACACAAAGAGAGAGAAAGAGACACAAAGAGAGAGAGAGAGACAAAGAGAGTGAGAGAGACCGATAGAGAAAAAGAGAGAGACAGTTTTATAGATAGAGAAAGAGAGACAGATAGAGAAAAAGTTAGAGACATAGAGAGAGAAAGAGAGAGACAGAGAGAGAGAAATAGATAGAAAGCTGTATCGCGCGAGCACGCTGAAGCGGCTCGTCCTCAGAGCAGAAGACCCGTCTAAAAAAGCCAGAAGACACCAAAATTAGACGGAGCCATGGAGACGGGGACGCCAGCAACGGAGTGGGTAAGTGAATAACTTCTGTATGGCTCATATTTAATGCACGATGTATATTACAAAGTGCATTAATATGGCCATACAGAAGTGCTTAACCCCACTTGCTTTCGCGAGACAACCCCTTTAAGAACTGTCTTTTGTCATGTAAAGTCCATCTCTAGAGACAGAGACACTAAGATGGATTGCAAGTAATGGTGGTGGGGGGTCTTTGCTTGATGTCACCTTTTGCTGCCCACAGAAGTCTATAAGGAGGGGGAGGGAAAGAGAAACGTATACAGAGATGCAGCTGCAGATTTTAGTAAGTGTTTTCAATCTCACCCCAAAGCTGGATTCACATCTGCACTGCTCAGTACTGCTGTGTAATGTCATCCATGATGCTGTTACCTATGAGGATGTGCTACAGAGATGGACAAGAAGATATCCTGCTCAAAGTCACCAAACTCACCGTGTAGTCCCAGCCTTAAAGGAGATGTCTCGAGGCAGGAGTGGATTTTTTTTTATTGCCCAGTCCCCCTAATTAAGCATACATTACTAAGCCCCCCTGTAAATGACTTTTCTAGCTGGTTTGTACTTACCGTTCCAGCGTTTCAGCAACTTATAAAAATTTTCCCAAGATGGCCGCCGGCTCTTTTCCCGTCGCTTGCTGTAGCCCGACGTGCGCGCTCCCGAGACGCTACCAGCTGTGTCTCCATTACAACCAGACGCCCCGCAGCCGCCGACCGGACCCCTGGAGTGAACACGGCCGACCAGTCACCCACCGCCAGGCAGCAGGTAACCGGCGCAGCCCCCCCCATCGCAGCGACAGCCCCCCCATCGCAGCGACAGCCCCCCCATCACAGCGGCAGCCCCCCCCGGCACAGCGACAGCCCCCCATCGCAGCGACAGCCCCCCCATCACAGCGGCAGCCCCCCCCCATCACAGCGGCAGCCCCCCCATCACAGCGGCAGCCCCCCCATCACAGCGGCAACCCCCCCATCACAGCGGCAGCCCCCCCGGCACAGCGACAGCCCCCCCATCGCAGCGACAGCCCCCCCCATCGCAGCGGCAGCCCCCCCCATCGCAGCGACAGCCCCCCCCCCCATCGCAGCGACAGCCCCCTCATCGCAGCAGTAGCCCCCCCGGCACAGCGACGACAGCCCCCCCCGGCGCAGTGGCAGCCCCCCCATCGCAGTGGCAGCCCCCCCGGCGCAGCGGCAGCCCCCCTGGCCCATCACTTACCTAGGCGGCAGGACGGCGGGACAGCTGGGCGGCTTCTTGGGACAGCTGGGCGGCTCTGCACGTTCCTCTAACAGAGGATGGTACAGAATGGCCGCTCCAGCGCGCTCCCGAGCAGTGACAGCTCGTCTGCGCATGCGCAGAAGACCTGTAGCGGAGAGCACACTGAAGCGGCTCGTGCTGAAAGGAGAAGACCGGACTGCGCAAGCGCGTCTAAAAAAGCAAGCTGCCAGCGAATTTAGACGGAACCATGGAGACGAGGACGCTAGCAATGGAGCAGGTAAGTGAATAACTTCTGTATGGCTCATATTTAATGCACGATGTACATTACAAAGTGCATTAATATGGCCATACAGAAGGGTATAACCCCACTTCATTTCGCGAGACAACCCCTTTAAGCAGTAATATACTGTCACTTTTTGATGTTTGCTTGTTGGAAGGAGAAAAGCTGGGCAAGTATAAGGATCTGTGCAACTTTGCAAATGGCCAAATTCTGATCGCTAGAGCATCTCCAAAATGGTGGGTCTTTTGGGGTGTTCCTGGTGTACAGTGGATAGAACCCACCAAAAGGGGAATGGGCAACCAGGGCTCATTGATGCACAAAGGCTAGCCCATCTAGTCTGATCCCACCAAAGAGCTATTGTAGTGCAAATTGTTGAAAGAGTTACTGTGGGCTGTAAGAAAAAGGTGTTGAACATACACAAAAAAGACTGTATTATTTTCCAATGGACTCTCATGCTGTACTTGCATTTGGTTAAAAATGTATTCAATATAATAATACATTTCATTAAAAATTCTGTTTAATGAGAAGATCAGTATGGAAGTGTGTTATATGCATGAGGAAAAAACATTTACAGGCTTCCTGTGCAAAGTATTTCTCTGCCTCGCCCCAGAAGAACACACTGCCAAATGCATCAAATAGACTCATTCTTTAAAAACGATGTTCTACTTAAAATTGACACAGTACTGTGCCTAATGCAGCACTGAGCCCAGAAAAACATATATATTAAACATTAGTGCTGCACAAACTAAACATTTGAACCGTTTCAGCAAAAAGTTCAGTTAGGTAAGAACCTGAACCTCGGGTGATTCGTCTTGGCTGCACCCACTAAAAGAAACAAAAAAATCAAAAAAATGAGGAGAAAGAAGGAAAAAGGATGGAATCTTTTTTGCTTTCTTTCTCTTTTTTTCCTTTGTTTCTTTCTCTCGACTAACTTTGCCTTAAAAGCAGCTCAAAAGTATTAGATATACAGCTGCTTTAGTAGTATTGGTGAAATTTGGGTTCAGTTAAACTAATTTGGACTGAACCAAACCGTTTGCTTAAATTCGGTGAACTAGCAAATGCGAACTGTACAAAAGTTCGGTCATGACGTACATTTTCTTTTAATATAGTGTAGTAGACATGATAATTAATTAGTATAAAATGTCTATCGATTTGCACTAAACTAGACGCATTATGTGTGTTTTGTGACTTCAGCCTAATGTGAAACTCTGCTGCATAAGGAAAGGGTTAAATCACAGTGTTATATGTTATTGCTTGAGGGTCTTCCCAGTCCTCCCCATCCCCCACACAGAATCTTCTTGAACAAAGAGATATCTACTTTCAGTTTCAGATTCGAGCACATGTTTGTGAGACAAAGACTTGCTTATACATTGGACTTGAGAGAAGGTGGGCAGGAAGGAGGGGGGATTCTATATGATCCGACAAATGAGAATCATAAATGTTACTGATGTAATCTGTTAAACGCCCATAAAGGGCAGGTGTTATCCTTTTCAATAAAAGGCCCTGTCTGGCTGTTTCTAGGCAGAGAGCCATTTTGAGCATGAGACTGATACCTCGTGTTTGACCTGGTCAGTGTGCGCATACTGCTTCTACACAATTAGGAAGCTACAAAATACCCCGAAACCTGCTGGAGAAAAATAAATTCTGTGAGGGTTAATGTGTCGGAAGGGCGGACTCGGCTGTTTAGGTCTGAGGGAACACGCCAGACACTTGCTCCTAGGTAAACTAGTGTGAGGTTAGGAAAATTTATGATACGTATATTTACCTTTTATGATTGAGCGTGTTATGTTCTCATATGTGAAAAGGTATATACGTGTGAAGTATAGCCGTGCTTTGTGACGGCTGACTCCAGAAACTCTTGGTCATTGAAAATAATCGTCAGTCTCTGTGTATAGCTAAAATGTCCTGTCCAGACGGATTACTAGTAGGGTTGATATAAAGGTAGATGAGATATATACCTTGAGCCGTTGTGGGTATTCTCCAGTAATCCCGTCTGTTTGGTATTATAGAAAGAATGTGCAGTGTTTATTATTGGGGGGGAGGGTGCTGATAAGAGAGTGGACTGAAGTTAAGCCACTGAGAGCATTTCTCAATTAACCCTTTCTGTTTCCTTTGTCTTTCCCTGTGTTTTGTAGAATTAATGTGCATTGTAATGTGAGTGGGAAAGAGAGGTTATATTGGAAGGATTTGAAGAAAGCAGATTTTACAAGAGAAACACTACTGTGTCCAGAAACTTTGAATAGGATAGAATGAGAAGGTTAGGCGTAGACGCAGGTTGTTTAGAGAATAGAGTTGAGCAGAGTTTACTGAACAATGGGAAAGGACCAGGAAAAGTTGCAGAAAGAAATGTCAGGTCATGGACAGATAAGCAGAAATGAATATGGTAAGATAGATTGTAGAAAGTTTTCAGAAGATGAGCAGGAAGCCTAGCAGAAAGAAAGGCGTTTTTAGCTAGTTTTTTGGTATAACGTAGTTAAGAGATTCAAGAGGAGAAAGCATGTAGGGGGGTATGTGTATTGCTTATGAACAATGTAATGCCTTTGTGTTGACTACAGCCCCTCCCTGTAATGGCGGCCGCACTTGCAATGTTTACAACCCCACATAGTGTGACTCTGCAGTAAATGTAGTGAGGCCTGCCCCCACCCTGAAGTTACTTCCCCCCATGTTCTCACTTTCAGGGTGTGTGATGTTACTTCCGGTCCCTCCCCATCCGGGACAGGACCTGGCCCCGCCCCTTCCTCCTCCAGCGGCCATTTTGCCTCACCTGGAAGTGCTGCTGCCCCTGGCCCCGCCCCTTCTTCCGGGAGCCATTTTGCCTCACCTGGGAGATCTGTAGCCCCGCCCCTTTTCTGCCTCTGGCGGCCATTTTGCTGCACTTGGGAGGCCTATATTCCCCAATGCCACTGTATCCAGTGCTAACATCATGATTGTCTGAAGTAAGGTTTTGTTTGACCAGACTTTGTTACGCTCCAAGATGTGGCCACTTTGGATGCGTGATAAGTTCAGGGAAACAAACCTTTGTGAAGATGCAGCTTGGGACATAGTAGATGACTAAGCTGATTTATAGTGCATGGAAGATTGGAGTTGATGCATGGGGGGGCAGAGGCCGGGAATACATGACAGGGGACGCTCTCTCATGTGTTAAAAAATGCTAACTGCGACCTGAAAAGAAAAATTTTTTTTTTTTTTGTAAGGAGATTTTCGCTCAGACTTCGCTGCATACAATGTCACCTTGACCTACAAAGTGTTTGTTTTTGTGCCTCTTGGTTTACTAGTTTGAACGCAATTACTCTTTTTTTCCATTGAGTATTCCGGTTCAAAAGGGGGGAGGCATAGATGATCTGGGTCATAGATGATCTAGGTGTTGTAGATCAGCTGTTGGGTTTTTAAAAAAATAAATGGAATAAGATAACAAGATTCCGAGCCATGTGAAATAGAACATCAGTACGATTATTTAGTACTAATTCAGTAAGAAACTGCAGGTATGCAAACAGTTATCAGAACCTCTGTTGATAATGCATATGTTGAGCTTTTTGCAGATGGTACCAGGGTGAGGATTGATGACTCCACATCGGATATGCAGTGGTCACACAACAAGATGTCCTAGAAGCAGAAGTTCTGCCTCCGCATGTCTCAGCACAAGAAGCGGAATTGAAGGCCCTCACTGAGGCGAGTAGAGTGGCGAGAGGTAAGACCGGCAACCCTTTACAGTGACTCCTGGTATGCATTTGGCATAGCTCATGATTACGGCCCAATATGGAAGGCCAGACAGTTTTTTACCTTAGCAGGACAACCAATTGAGAATGGTGCAGCGGTACAGAGTCGCATGGAGGCCCTACTGCTACCTGACAAAGTTGAGAGTTCGCACCGATTCCTACACTGGAGAGGCGAGAGACGACACCCTCGCTGACAGCGCAGCAAAGGCAGCGGCCCTTAAGCCGTGGAAGAAAGAAGAAAAAGATACTGACGGCATGAGTCAGTGGTAAAAACTTTGGACATTGACAAAAATTTGGACTTTGATATGCTAAAGACTTTTACAGTTACAAGCCAGCAAGGAAGGAAAGGATAAATGGACTAATATGGGAGCAGCAGAAACAGGACAGCGTGTGGTGAACAGTCAACAGCACTTGCCTACCACAGTTCCTGTATCCCATGATGGCCCAGCTGATGGACGGAAAGACCCACGTAGTAAAGCAGCAATGACGACAACGCTTGAAAGAGGTTGGGCGACTTCTAGGTTCTCTGTAGCTGCTGCATCATTTGTCCGGTTTAGCATGATCTATGCCATGGGTGAGTCAGGGCAGAAGTAAATTTGCCACATCACACTTGCCTAGACCACTCTACCCATTTTCAGGGATTGCAAATTGACTACGTTCAGCTCCCACTTGTTGGGAAGTATGAATATGTGCTTGTTGTTGTTGATGTCTTTGCAGGTTAGAGGCTGACCCTGTTACCAAGGCGTACAAGTAGGTAACCCCAAAGAAGCTCATGAACGAGGTAAACTGTGAATATGGGGTACCAGAAGTGATTCAGAGTCAGACAGAGGTACAAACTTCGCAGGTGAATGTAACATGTCATGTCTGCTCTGGGTGTATCCCAGGCCTTTTACATACTGTACCATCTTTAGAGTAATGGAAAGGTGGAGAGACATAGTGGCACGCAAAAAGTAAGATACTTAAAAATGACGCCACTTTGGAAAGACTGTCATCCAATAGCCTTATACAGTGTTAGATATGAACCCAGGGGGGATTATACATTATCTCCCTATGAGATTGTTTGGGCTAGCCCCAAGGCTAGGTCGTTACTATCCTCAGTAGTTACAATTACAATCTGATGTGTTGACTGAGTATGTGATTTCCGTTGTTAAAGAACTAACCAAAGCCTATGCACAGGTGTTCTCTTCCAGACTCAGAGGCAGACACTGGGACACATATCTTGCAGCCTGGGGATTGGGTGTGCGTCAAGAAGTTCCTCAGGAAGCACCCTCTTGAGCCCCGATTTAATGGCCCCTACCAGGTGCTTCTGACTACTGCCACAGCTGTGAAACTAGCCGAAAGACTTACATGGATCCATGCTTCATACTGTAAGAAAGCTTCAGATCCGGGAGACCAGTCTTAGTTGTGACAAAGACATTACTCTGGTTAGGGCTAGTGAGAGAGGGGGGTGGCAACTGGAATCCTTAGTCGGAAGAATATGAGGGTATGGTTACCTTCTAGTATAACTCGTCCAATGCTCAAGTAGCTGCATATTCCTTCGACTATTGTACTGTGGTCCCGTGTCTAGGCGCAAGATCCCACCGCAGGCCAGATTTAGCTCAGTCCAGCTGGTTATAGGACTTATATACCCGGGGAATACAATATGTTTGCGCCACTGATAACGCCTGGGGAGAAGACTGCCGTTATCGGGGATTAGTGGGATGTAACGCAGGAATAGACTGGTCCTATAAACCGCAAAGTGCCTTAAATAAGAAAGACAAGAGCGGGAAATCCCTAATTAGTCGTATAATCCTCCTTGAGAATAATAAGGACAGCGGGTATTGGAAGGCTGAACTTAGTATGCTGCTTGGTTTTAATGCGGTTTTTACACTAACCATGGGAGATCCAAGCCCGGGGGACGGAGGGACTTATAGTCTGTGGACATACCGGTACGGGAGGACAGATCCCTTAGGGAAGTTTAAAATAAGGCGTATGGTAGATGCACCCGAATGGAAGCCTTCACTTAGTCCCGTGCCCATAATTAACCCCCTCCGCCGTAAGATAAAGACCTTGAGGAACATGATGATCATAGCTGACCCTACCTTTAGTGGACACCTTGACAGTAGCGACTGGCTACTCTGACCAGAATCTCTGGTTGGAGTTGATGAGGTACAATGCTAACAGGAGCAACAAGTCTAACTGTTGCGTGTGCGGTAGTGCCCGACTACACTCGGGGATGGTCCCCCTAAATCTCCCTGTAGATGCTGAAGAGTGGTTTATTAGTCTCTTCACGAACATTTCCGCTAATTACACTGTCCGTGAGAAATGGAAGAAGGAATACTCTATAACTACTTAAGTGTTTTGCACCGGAGAGAGTATTACTGACTACCCTGGAAACTACACCTGCCAGGCAAATAGGCAGGGTGGAGGGAGATTTTTTTGGGGGGAACTAACCAACGGGTATTGCTCCTCCTACAGTACGATAGGAGGGGAATGGATGCAGAATCAGGTCCAGTCCTTAGGAGACGTTTACTGGCTTTGTGGAGACATGAGGTAGAGGACCCGCCTGGAGGGTAATTGGACAGGGAGTGTGCCTTAGTAAAGCCCTTATGCTCCTCCACATCCTGTCAGACAGCATTGAGGATAATGAGGTTACCCCCAATAGTTAATTTATCTTGATCCAACTCAGTCTGTGTTCTGTGGTTATCCTGTCATGTTGGTCTATCCTTGTTTTCCGCATAGGTACGGCGGTTCCTTCCAGTCTTGTCACTAGGTAGTGTAGGGTCAGGGTGAGGCGACCTGGACGTGTTCACCATTAGGACTATCTCCAGGAGGGCCATTGGTGTGGGTGAAGATTAGGGAGTCCCACACCGTGCGTACCTGTGCACACTACTAGTATTGTAACATTATACTAGAGCGAGAAGAGAGACCCCTGGTGGTAGTTTTGATCTACACGTATACATTGACGTCATAGGATAGCCAAGGGGGGTACCTGACAAATTTTAAAAATTAGAGACGAAGTTAAAACTAGATTCAAGTCCATTTTCCTGATCATTATGGTAAATAAATGTTGACTGGATTAATTATGCTTTATTATAATTAGCAGTGGTTTATAAATTATACTAGAGATGCCTTATAGGGACTAGTCAACCAATAGGACCTACCTCGACTATGACTTTTTTTAAAAATTAGAATGGCCTTAGATATGACTTTAGCTAAAAAGGGGAGTGTCTGTAAGATGATAGGGGAGACTTGTGGTACCTACATCCTAGACGACACGTGACCCGCGGGTAAAGACGCAGTTGCCATTAAGAAGCTGACCGCGCTAACTAAAAAGAGCTAACTTTTGGGACCAGCACTCGCCATGGATGAGCGGGTGGTAAAGGATCCTGGCACAGACGGGCGTCGCTGTTGTATGTGAACTGATGATTACCTTTTCTGTTCTAGTCTGCTGTGTTATCCCCTGTGTCAGAGAGACCTGTGAAACTGATGCTGGAAAAGCCGTTCCCACCATGAGTTTGCTGGATGCATCCCCAGAAGGAGTGGACAAGTCCTACACCCCCTTGAAGACTCTAAAACGAACCTTCAACGCGCTCCAGTTATAGGCTTACGCGCAGAGAACTGTGAAAATCAGATAGAGAGTTAAAGGATAGACATTTTAAGGGGGGATTGTAGTAGACATGATAATTAATTAGTATAAAATGTCTATCGATTTGCACTAGACGTATTATGTGTGTTTTGTGACTTCAGCCTAATGTGAAACTCTGCTGCATAAGGAAAGAGTTAAATCACAGTGTTATGTTATTGCTTGAGTGTCTTCCCAGTCCTCCCCATCCCCCACACAGAATCTTCTTGAACAAAGAGATATCTACTTTCAGTTTCAGATTCGAGCACATGTTTGTGAGACAAAGACTTGCTTATACATTGGACTTGAGAGAAGGTGGGCAGGAAGGAGGGGGGATTCTATATGATCCGACAAATGAGAATCATAAATGTTACTGATGTAATCTGTTAAACGCCCATAAAGGGCAGGTGTTATCCTTTTCAATAAAAGGCCCTGTCTGGCTGTTTCTAGGCAGAGAGCCATTTTGAGCATGAGACTGATACCTCGTGTTTGACCTGGTCAGTGTGCGCATACTGCTTCTACACAATTAGGAAGCTACAAAATACCCCGAAACCTGCTGGAGAAAACCGTAATCCAGATCAATAGTAGTCTGTGGGTGATGGATGACACAGAGCGTGATCTGTGAGCAATTTATCGCTGGGAGATCATTGCCCGTGGACAGACAGACTAAATGAGAAAATATAGGCTTCTACCTCATTGATTTTTTTTTTTGGCTTCCTCTGGATGGACATTGGGGGAAAATAAGCTGAAGTGGTTGGACATGCATCTTTTGGCCTTACACACTATGTTGTTATTTTCCTTTTGCACATGGAGCTGTTAGAACAAGCAGGGGCGTAACTATAGAGGATGCGGTTGCACCCAGGCCCAGGAGCCTTGGGGGGCCCATAACTACTCTCTTCTCCATATAGGGAGCCCAGTACTATGAATAAAGCATGATAGGTGGGGGCCCTGTTACAGGTTTTGCATTGGGGCCCAGGAACTTCAAGTTACGCCTCTGAGAACAAGTGTGATAGAGCCACCCTTATTGTGGCAAATAGGACACAGCGAGTCTTCCTGTTCTCTGGGTCTCTGGCAATTCTGTCCCTAAAGCTACTCACATACCTTATATTAGCTGTCAACTCAATTAGTCAACAATAGAGATGAGCAAGTATACTCGCTAAAGGCAATTGCTCGAGCGAGCATTGCCTTTAGTGAGTACCTGCCCGCTCGAGACGGAAGGTTCGGGTGCCGTCAGCGGGCAGGGAACTGTGGGGGAGAGCGGGGCGGAACGGAGAGGAGATCTCTCTCTCCCTCTCCCCCCCCCCCCCCCGCTCCCTCCTGCTGACCGCTCCTTCGCGCCGGCACCTGAACCTTCCGTCTCGAGCGGTGAGATACTCGCTAAAGGCAATGCTCGCTCGAGCAATTGCCTTTAGCGAGTATACTCGCTCATCTTTAGTCAACACCTATTAACCCTGACTTCCCCACACGAGTTAAGCATGCATGTATTCTCATTGGGCTTATCACCCTTGAGAACAATGTTCCCCATCCTTCTTTAAGTGACAGTGACAGGAAGAGTTGGACATTACTGTACACAACTTGATGGGTTCATTTAACTTTTTTCTAATATGCTTTCTTCATCTTTCATTTTTAGATGATCTCTACTAAATCATAGAAGCAAGCTGATTGGTTACTTTTCAGCAGTGAGACGCTGACCAATAAGCAAGTTATCCTCTATCCTGTGGAACTTGTGATTCTGGTACAACCTCTTTAAAAGAAACTAGGTCTGGAATGTGACTAGTCATCTCGCTCAGATTTCACCTTCTTGTTCTCAGGGTTTTTTTGAGCCCATTCCAGCAGGCTATGATACACATTCCCATCATACATCCCAAGAGCCGATAACAACTGTTCATCTGTGAAATCAAAAGCATCAACCAGTAGAACTGCATCTTTCCTACAAATAGAAAAAGAAAATGTTTTAGAGTTGAGTAAATTTAAGTTTCTCCTAAATTTCAGTCTATTAATATCAATAGGATGCAACTCTAGTCACTGCACTTCAGGTGCCAACCTGCACCAAACCTCATGGTTACCCACCAGAGCTCAGCCAGGAGGCTCAGGTAAGCTGTAGTGACCACGTCCAGCTGTTTCCCTGATAGGTACCCATGTTGTAAGAAGTCACCAGCACTTGTGACTATTCCATGTAAAGCATACAGATCACAGAGCCGCTTCAGAACGGCTTTAACATCAGGCTGATCGGTGAGTGAATTCAGAGCCGAGATGAAAACCTTCACTGATAAAAAGTGTGAATGAGCCTAAAAGACATATAACCCCATTGACTGGATGCACTCAATGGGAAACCTAATGTATTGTGTTCACCGTGTATACATAACTCACTAATGCTGGGTTTACATTAGCATTTTTAGGTTTCTTAAATCTCATCTACATGGCTTGTAGTGTAAATGCTGCAGATTTTCCATCTGGAAATTCTGCAGCATTTCCATCCTGTGTGAAAATCCCCCTAGGGCAGTCTTGGAGACTGGAAAAAAAAATTAATTTCACATTCTCTGTATACATTGCAAAAACACGTACCGTACATTCATTTCTAAAAGACTTCTAACTGAGGTTAAAGGGAAAGGGTAACTAGGGTTACCTTACAGTTCTTCTTACTCATGATGCCACCGTTCCTCCCTGTGTGGTGAACCTTGAGACGGAAATAAAGTAGTCCATGCACATGGATAACTTTCTGAGGAAAATGGGGACAGTCTGTAATGCCTGTTTACTTAAGTCCAACAAAGTTCCAACAACAACAGTGACAATCCAGAAGAAGAATACTTTACATTTTCAGAAGGTGATGTGACAAGGAGGACTCTTGAGGTAATCCAATCAATCCACAGTCTCAGTTATCTGTGAGATTCTGCTCCAGGCAACACTCTCTCTCTCCTCTCCTACTCTCTATCAGTCATACAGCAAAAGTGGAGTGATTTACCACAGGATACCATACAGAACCTGTATGCCTCCATGCCCTCCTGTATCACATCTTACATCCAAGCTAGAAGCAGTACAATAGGGTACGAGAGCCACCATGGCCGCCTATATCACATCTTGTATCCAAGCTAAAGGCGGCTCAACAGGGTACTAGAGCCTCCATGCCCTCCTGTATCACATCTTGCATCCAAGCTAGAGGCAGCCCCACAGGTTACTAGAGCCTCCATGCCCACCCGTATCACATCTTGCATCCAAACTAGAGACACTACAACATGGTACTGCAGCCTACATGCCTGCCCATATCACATCTTGCATCCAAGCTAGAGATGGCCCAACAGGGTACTAGAGCCTACATGCCCACCCATATCACATCTTGCATCCAAGCTAGAGGTGGTACAACGGGGTACTAGAGACTCCCTTCAAATGTTCGGATTCCATAATAAGTTATCCCTTTGCTCTGATATTGTAATCACTTACTTATATCGATATTACAATCACACAGAGAAAGTTACATTCGATTCTGACAACTCCTTCTAGGTGTGTGTTTTTTTACAATGAGTGTATGTTAATCAGAGCTGGCACTCGATTAACCATTGAATGACATAATTGAATGGCTGTGATTGGTTCATTGAGCGCCGCTTCTGATTGGCTGACATGGCGCTCGATGAACCAATCAGAGCAATCGCTTGCTGAAGGCGGGGTATTCCATCCCCGCTACCAGAAAGAGAATACTTTGTAGGCGTTCAGGAGTACACGGAAGCCTGCAGTAGAACCACAGCCCAGCACGAAGGATCCAAACACAGTTTTTCAATGTAGTTTTGCTAGGGCTTATTTTTGGGGGAGGGCTTATATTTTTACTATCGGGGAAACACAGTATGAAGCTCAGCCAAGAGACTAAACTTCATAGGCCACCGTAGCTGGCAGACCCAGAGGCTGTATTCAACCAACCCATCAGGACCTCACGATCACATCAGGGTGGTCTGATGAGTGACAGAGGGAACCTTTTAAATGCCGCAATCACACTGACCATGACGTGTGAGGGGGTTAAACACCTGAAATCGGAGGTTTCTTCGATACTCGGTGTTACAAGTACCAGGCTGTTATCCAAGCACCCGCTCCCCCTGGCACAAGAGCCCAGCCAAGCTTCTGATGCAGCTGCCATCAAAAGATGTAAGGGCGGTTATTAAGGGGTTACAGCGACAATTCTGCTAAATTAGGCAAAAGAATAGGGCACATGCTTTTACAGAAAGAAATTGCATGCACAGCAATTCCTTAATTACCTAGTGATAAAATCTATTTCCCGCTGTCCTCTTATGTGAAGGAGCTCCAGTCAGAAGTACTGCAATGCATTACCATAGCGATCAGAGTTTTTGCAGCGTCCGAGGAGCGCGTCTTGGCCTAGGAGACAGCGGGGTTTAGGTTAGGGCCTCGTCACGGTGGCACTACCATCTCCCACCTGGAGGGTAACCCGCTTGCATTGACCCCCCAAAAATATCAACAATACAACAATTAAATTAAACCGTACCCCCTTACACAGTCACTTATGCCCCATTTACATGGGACAATTATCATGCAAATTTCATTTAATCAAATTGTATCTAAATGCAAACCATCATTTACTATTCGTTTGTTTCTCACTTTCAACCAGCATAAAAATCCTCGCTGTTTCGTTCACTTATCGCTGCGTCTAAACGCTCCCCGCTCAATGTGTCACATAGAATGGGAAGCACTGAGCAAGGAGTTACCAACAAGTGAGCGATTCTCAATGATGATCTACCTGTCTAAACGTTCTGCAGGAGTGCGAACAACTAGCGGTGACGTCACCCGCTCCTGCAGAACATGTAGCTGACAGTTGTCCAATGCTAATGGGTCTTTAGAAACACGGATGTAGTTTGGGTAAGAGCATAAGTAGTGTGCAGCAGCTATATGTTTCTATAGGGCGCTCTTGTACAAAGACAACTAAACCAATTGAGATACAAGAGGTCTTGTAAAAAGCGTTCAGGGTGTCCAAAGCAAGTGCAGTGAGCTACCTAGAAGTGAGGGGGACACAGTTGTCACTTATCACGTTAGTTCTACCATTTCCTTCCCTGTAAGGGTAGCATGGGACCTGTCCAAGTTACTACTAGGGGGAGGTCACGGGAAACCGCGGTTTTAACCTACAGTTTGTTGCCACAGGTGACGCCACCGTTCCTTCCTCTGCGGTGAATCCGGATGATGGAATAATAGTCCACACACACAGGGGGTCGTTTGAAACAAAGCCAAGAAAGGATGGCAGTGTTACTTTACCTGTAAATCCAAACAGAACAGTTCAGCAGGTAGATAGGTCAAAACAAGTCACTGGTGCAGATGCAGTTTATGGTGCAACAGGGAGGAAATCACAGGATGAATATCGGGCCCACAGTCTCAGTTATGTGTATGACTCCGCTCCTGGCCAAAACACTGACTGACTTGCACATCATCTTTGCAATCACATATATGAAGCATGGTCACCTGACTTCCAAACTCACAACATAAAATGATACATTTGCAGACAGAGACAGCTCATTTGCAGACACTAACCTTTTCATTCCTGCAAACTGTAATACACATTCTGCTGATTCATTTCCCATTCCAAGACAATGTACAAGACAATACAGACAATATACAGCAGACATTTTATAGGGGTCCTATTAATTCTTTGCCACTACACAATCAGATCTCGCAACTTATTTCCATAGTACCAGATACAAAATCAGAACTTTGGTCATCACAGCCTGCATAGTCACTTCTCTTTATCTAAGCTCTTTTGATACATGAAGTCTGTTATAAAATTCTATATCATTCCAAATACTGACATTGACAGCTCTAAAATGGTTGTCATTTTGCTCATATTAATAGCTTAGTTAATTATAGCTTAGTTAAACACAAATCATCCTTCCCATGCACAACGGAGGAACGGTACATGGTAAATGGTATTTAGGGACCAAACCCCCTGAAGAAATGCAAACCCCAGAACAGACCCCTATATGACTTCCCAGCCCAGATTCTCTCAGTAATGGCGGCATCACACGAACGTTTGTGCTGCGTAATTGTACATGAACGAGGTTTGAGTAGGATCATAATCAGTGTGTTGCTTGCGCTTCTGCACATATTACTGTAATTTTTGTGCACACAAGGCCCATTCACACACACTCTTGAATTTAATGGCTGTTTAAGCCTTATGAGGTTCAGCTAGGATGAGGTTCTGGGGTCGGTGTGAGGGTTCTTTCTCCTCAAGACATTGCATTGTGTATTTGTGCTACAAAGTTCCAGTTTTGTCTTCTCTTTCCATAGAACATTTTCCCAGAACCATTGTGGAGCATCCAGGTGTCTCAGGAAAGCTAGATGAGTAACAATGTTTTTTTGGATAACAGTGGCTTCCCTCATGGTGTCCTTCCATGAATACCATTTGTGTTCACTTGGTTTTCTATTAGTGGACACATGGACAGAGTTTATTTAGCATTTTCTGGAATCTTCTCTAGGCCTTTTGCTGTTACTCTTGGCTTCTTTGTCACCACTTTTAGGATTACCCATTGTGCTCTTGGAGAAATCTTAACAGGACACCCACCCCTAACATTATATTCACACTGCAGATATTTGCAGCGGATTTGACATCGAATTTACATCAAATCTGCAACAAATCCAAAATGCTCCATTGCTGTCATTGAAGTCACATTTTTTTATGCTGGCTGATATGAATTTTCTTCATTTGTAGATAATTTCTCTAACCATGGATTGATGTACACCAAGATACTTTGCAATTTCTGTAGCTTTTTCCAACCTTATGTGTCTCTGTATTATGCATTGTGAGGTCTTCTGAAAGTTGTTTGCATGAACCAGTCTTTCTTGAAAAGACTTTGTGTGCTTTTAATTAATGGGCAAGGCACCTGTTTAACCCACGCTTCCATCTCATTTCCTTAAAGGGGTTTTCTCATAAAAAAATAAATAAATCCTATACTCACCTATTCCTCCACAGGCGGTCTTCTTACAGCATCTTCTCCTTGCTCATCTTCTGCAGTCACCAGGGTCACGTCTCCTCCTGCCGTGCCGGTTTGTTATGAAGCCGGCATTGCTCACATTCTTCAGTGAAGGTCACATGACCATGACATAGCCTTCACTGACTAGGAAGGAAGCCCAATCTATTGCCGAGATTACATGCATGAGTAGTCTTTGCAGAAGCTCGGCATTTCCCCTGCTGGCCTGTGAACTGTGACGTAGTGTACATTGGCTGTCAGGAAGGAGACTGCCTGTGAATGTATGCTTTGACACAGGAAGTAGAGGAATCAGCCAGCTGGAGGGGAGGTGACTCCCCTGTACTGCAGGAGACAGGAGAAGATCAGGGAGGTGAAGATCTGGTAAGTATACTGACAGGGAACGAATAGGTAAGTACTGAATTTTTTCTTTTTAATGACAGAACCCCTTTAATTGAAACTCTTTTTGCCAATTAGCTCTTGCAGAAGTCACAGAGGCTCGCTTAAGGGCCATTTACACGGAAAGATAATTTTTCAAACGTTTGAAATTTTTAGCGATCTTTATGCATAGAGTGTTAATGGACACTAATGTCCATTAACACTTTATAATCTTGATTTGCAGGTAAAGGGGCCTCCAGGAGCTGTTTGCAAAGCCCAGCATGTGATTACTCACACACCCAGCTG
This sequence comes from Eleutherodactylus coqui, assembly GCF_035609145.1. Taxonomy (NCBI): domain Eukaryota; kingdom Metazoa; phylum Chordata; class Amphibia; order Anura; family Eleutherodactylidae; genus Eleutherodactylus; species Eleutherodactylus coqui. The sequence continues at coordinate 176,313,852 of NC_089839.1, forward strand.
TGCACACAGCTGTACTGCTCTCATCAGGGCTGCCAGTAGAATACAATGTAATCTCTGGCTCCTGTGGAGAACACAGCATGCAGTCTGTTGAGAGATTCTTTTTCTCTCTCACCTTATAATCATTGTTTAGACAAAAAGTGCATGATGGCAGTATTTACATGTAGCGATTATCACTCATTTTCAGTTGTTTGAACAAATTTTGAGCGATAATATTGCATGTAAATGGGTGTTTTCTTTTTCTCTCAGCACGGTGAATATTTAGTTAAAGGGGTTCTGTCACTAGAAAAAAAAACAATGCTTACCTATTCCTCCCCAGGCAGCCTACTTACCACATCTTCTCCTCACTGATCTTTTCTTGGCTCTTGCAGTTTCCCATCGATCCACAGTCAGTGGGGAAGCTGGAAAGGTGCACGCTTGTTGTCCAGACTCCGACTCCAAAGAATTAACCAGTAATCATCAAGACAAGTAGAGAGCATGCAGTACTCAGGAAACTTCTTGGTAGAAAATCATATGTGCAGATGTATTTTTATTCGGTCCACTAAGCCACGTTTTGACCAACTTGAATGGTCTTTATCAAGCTTGAGTGCTGCCTTCTCTCTACTAGTCTAACCGATTCTTCGCTGTCTTGTCGCGCAAGTTTCTATACTTTTGCAGAGAAACAGAGAGCATGCACAGTCTCTGCAATAGCTCGGCATTCCCTGCTAGGCAGTTAACGTTACGTCACTACTGAAGTAGCGAACATTGCCCAGCAGGAAGAAGAATGCTGGCAAAGGACACATCATAACAAGATGAAGAGGATCTGGATGGTTTGCAGTGAGGTGACCCAGGGACTGTAGAAGATGCTGTAAGAAGATGGCCTGCGGAGGAATAGACACGTTTTTTTTTCTTTTTTAATAACAAGACCCATATAATGTGCTTCACCCTGTGCCAGCACTGTATTGATGCCTCCACCCTGTACCAGTCATTGTTCTGGTTGCCATCCACTGTAGGTTACAATATAAACTCCTTGCTCTCATCCATAAAACTCTCCACAGCGCTGCACCACCCTATATCTTCTCCATATCTATCACCCTACCCTGCTTTGCAACTTGCTAATGATTGTACTCCAAGGGTGCCTTTACATGGGCCAACTGTCATTCTAATAGCAGCTGGAAACAGTCACTTGTGTATGGTTTTAGCATAAGAATAACTATTGTTTTTGCGCTTTTACACAGAACAAATGTTCTTGATTTGTTCATTTTGCGGGTGCTGAAGCGCGTCTCTCTGCAAAATTATTGGCTCGTTGTTGGAAGACGAATGATTAACCGCTTATACCAGATGATAAGCAACCAATCAGGGACTATTTTTAGGTGAGCTGAAACCAAGTGACCAGTGAACAAATTCTATCTCATCATCCTGCTGGTGGTCTTGTTTATACGGCGCAATGATTGCTTACATTTTCTGTTTTGAGATATTATTTGAAAGACAGTTGTCCTTTGTAAAGACGCCCTAAACTCATCAGACAGAGAACAGAAGAATTGGAAGAAACACAAACTAAGGATTTGTTTTAAGTAGAGGAACTCTTTTTTAATTTTTCAATTTTTTTAATTATTAATATATCAATGGTAAAAGGGGGAAAGGGTAGGAAGAAAGGGGAAAGGGTAAAGAAAGGGTAAAGGGAAGTTAGGAAGTAGAACGAAATGTTCCGCTGTTTTCATCTTTTTCAAGATGACTATGTTTTCCTCTTGGGATCATCAGGCCAGTTTCAGGTGTAGACTGGACCCTAGAAGAACAATGAAACATAAGAATACCTGAGTAGATGCAAGTAACAAAGCCATCTGTTATATCATCACGATAACATTATAATAAGCCACCCTTATAAAAGAGATACCCGTGTGAAGGTACTCTCAGAGGGAGAAAATCGTGCGAGTTTTGTGCATTGTAAAACGCACAAAATATCCTCGAAAATACAGCCCGTTATTTCTGATGGGTATATTTACATTGGAGACTTTTCTCTGGCAGCGATGCTGTAAGACGGAAAAATCACAGCATGTTCTATTCTCATGCAGATGTGCGTCTCCTGCTCGGCACACAGACAACGGGGAGTCCGTGTGTTGTGCGATGCGACTTCTGTCCGAGAATGTTGGGTGGAACACGCTCTCGCCCATGTGAATTCAGAGCTCTTCACAATAAATCATGTGGCACATAAGTAGATTTGGTTTTGCTAAAAGATTTTTAAAGTTTTATCAGTCTTCATCCAACTGAAAACAGCAAACTACAAGTTCAAGTTTGTACAAGTATATTAAACTCCTGCTCCCTCTCCACCCCTCTCTGGCTGTCAGCAAGGTAGAAGGCAGGAGGGGGCGGGCGCTAGTGTGCTAATTTCCTGCCCCCTCCCCTTGCTGGAAGCCGGCAAGGGGAGGAGAGGGGGAGAGAAGAGGGAGGGAGTTTAGCAGAGCCTCTGATAAAGTCCCTCCCACCTCCCTTTTTTCGGCAGCTCCCATAGAAGTCTGAGGGACTGGCTGCCTTATTCCGGCTGGAAGATAGTTCCAGAACTGTCGTTTTTGACCGGTGTAAAAATAGCCGGCCAGAATGCACACTATATGCTCAATTTTTTGTGGCCGGCCTTTTTTACAGACAGGAGAATCATCCATCTGAACTGATGCATTGGGATTCAGTGCATCAGATGGTCGCATATATCGGCCAGTCGGGAAAACTTGGCAGAAATACGCTGCCGTGGAGAAAAGAGAAAGGGAGAGATTTGAGCGATGACGATATCTGTATAGCTGCAAAATATGATAAAGATATAAAAACAACAGGAACAAATGATTACCTTTATTTAGATGGAACGCTTGTCATTCAGCCATTTGTCTTTGAGGAGTGTCTTCAGAGTAGGTCTTTTTCGCGGGTCTGGCTGCAGGAGTTTCCTTATAAAGTTTACAGCTCCTGATTTAAAATTACATTTACAAAATAAATCTGAGTATATATTCTTGTTCTAGACTATAGATGAGCGAGCATTGCCTTTAGCGAGTATCTCCCCCGCTCGAGACGGAAGGTTCGGGTGGCGGCAGCGGGCACGGAGCTGCGGGGGAGAGCGGGGTGGAAAGGAGGGGAGATTTCTCTCTCCCTCTCTCCCCCCTGCTTCCTCCTGCTGACAGCCGCCACTCACCGCTCCCCCACGCCGGCACCCGAACCTTCTGTCTCGAGCTGGGGAGATACTCGCTAAAAGCAATGCTCACTCGAACAATTGCCTTTAGCGAGTATACTCACTCATCTCTATTCTAGACACTACAGAGACAAGTTCTGAAGGCAATGCTTTATGTCCCATGTTTGATGGTAACAGCCCCCTGTCATACACTGAATGTTACCTTTAGACAGTTCTGTTGGGAATACTATTTGCCTGTCTTTCAGTTGGTTGACAAAGTTATTTCCGATGTTTAGCTCTGAATTATAAGGGAACTGGCCAGTCAGCATTGCGTAGACGGTGACTCCACTGAAATAGAGAATACAAATCAAAGAGGTAAGTTAGAAATTATCCATATTGTTGTACTTGTACAATTGGGCTAAATGGAAGCTTTTAATAGAATCCATCATCAGTTTTCTGCTGCCGAAGGACGGTACTGGCTTCTTCTTGCCCGGATCATCTACTCTGCCAGGTCTCTCCCTGTTTGTGCATAGAAAGAGACATGTCCGTCTAGGCGAACTGGGCAGGGAGAAGCCTGCGGGGCCTGAGGAGTCCTTATAAAACCAGCTAAGTCTACTTACATTGACCAGACGTCAACTTTCGCATCGTACGGTTTGCCCATAAGTAGTTCTGGGGCCGCATAAGCTCTTGTCCCGCACTGGGTTCTAAGAGGCTGGGGGCATAAGCCATAATAGCTGATGGTGTTGCTTAGGCCAAAATCTGTAAATTATAAATAAATATTCATAAGAAGTGATTCCTAATTCTATATAGATTCACATCCTACACAAATCTAGAAGGAATTGTATCTAATTTATCTACAATTCTGCTCTTTCTATGCCTAGGAGTCTTCACTGAAGCATTCATGGAAGGCGCTGTGCGGGGCATCAGCAGGAAAGTTACTTACCCACAAGTTTGATTTGATTATCCTCATCCAGCAAGATATTTTCCAATTTGATGTCTCTATGAATAACAAAGGAAATCGTAAATCAGTTCAGTAATAATAAATTACAAGCTAAGTACAAGGTAATGGAAATGATCTTTAGGGCGGCTGCACATGAGTGTTTGCAAAAACTGCTCGCTGCAGCGCATGAACGAGGTGTGTCTGCGCAGAGTGCTGAACTTTTTGGGCATGCAGGGCCATTTCACACACGACACACCCTTTCCATGGATTAAAAGGCTAATTAGCCCAATGAGGTCCAGATGTGTTCTTTTCCTTTTACGCGGTGTTTCACACTTCCCCTTTCGTATTTGCACACCTGACGTAGGCCGCTATTGGATCTTTGTTGTGCAGAATACAGGAAAATAGAGCAGGTCCTACTTTTTAACGGGCGTGCAAAACGCAAACCTATTGATATCAATTGGTTCTATTCTATGCTTTTTGCTGTGCAAATACGGTCGTGTGGAGAAGCCCCTACTTTATTATATGTATGGCATTTTCAATTCGCCATGAAGTAACTGCATTGCATTATGTATCCGGCTCTAGTCCTGAATTTTACAACCCAGAGCCGCAGTCACAGTTTTGCTGGTTTATGTTGGAAACCGACAAGAATCTTGCTGGCGGACTCCTCCATAACAGCTTAGCTGAGTCCCTATATAACGCAGTGAGGCGGTTATGCTTCATAGACCAGATCATTGCAATAACGCCACTTTCAAAAATGTCAATCACTGGAGGAAGCTTTGAAAGAACATTGCCTTAGTAAAAAAGGACAGGAGATTTCAGCTCTGAAGCCTCCAGAAATGTAAAGCTAGAATCGTAGAATTCAGTATCAGAGCACAATAAGTAATACAATGTATATAGAATGTGAATGTATGTAATATACAGTGCATAAAGATGTTTTACCTGTGCACAATCCCCTTTTTGTGGAGATGCTCTACGGCGGTGACAATTTGCCTGATGTAACTTTTGGCTTCCCGTTCTTCAATTTTATTTTTTTCAGATAACTTATCAAGGAGGTCACCGCCCTCGCAGAGCTCCATTACCAGATAATATGAACTGCCGGTCTCATAAGCTTCATATAAAGGCACGATGTTTGTGTGCTGAATCATTTTCTGGATCTTGATCTCCCGCTGCAGGTTCTTTATGGCAGTCGGGGTCTTCAGGGATTTGGCCTTATTAATGATTTTTACTGCGACCTATATTACAGACAGGATACATGATGTGCAGTTAGCAAGCGGAAATGAACCCAAACTTTATATATTAACTATACTAGGATATAGCAGAGGTGAATTCATCATTATAGCCATTCAGTTCTTCACCTTGATCACTCAGATAACTGAGGGTTTACATGCCGTCCTATGAACCTCAGAGATACCATCTAGCAATATGATGGCACATGTTGGCACACTGGCGCATGATTAACAGCTCTTCTGCATTAAAACAATTCAGCTCTGCTATACCCGTGTGGGTATTGGTCTGTGTCGTTGATTGTAAGGTAATAAATGATGATACAATAGTCTTCTTATAATAGATAGAAATAAAAACTGTACCTTGTGGCCGGTTGGATAGTGCAGGCCTTCAACTACTTTCCCGAAGGAACCTTGGTTTATGGTTTTTCCGATATAATATTCCCCCACTCGCAGCCTATGGGGGTAGTGTGGCAGACTGGGCTGCCCACCTCTTGTGCCGTCCTTGACAGGCATGTTTCTGCTAAAGAAGAAAAGATTTCTTTGCATGTTAGTCCCAAAAAACATAGAGTTTTAATGAGGCAATAATGCCTGTCCTGAGTTATAAGCCTATACATATGTCCATATAACCATATTATTCAGTGCCTAATTAACTATAGCATACAGGCTGGTGCACAAATAACACCTATACATTGACCAAACATTACACTTCTAATGTTGATCCAGAGAAGGGCAAAAAAAATGAGGTAAAAGCCAATTTTCCCCATTAAAGGGGAAAAAATCACTTGCTGAGCCCAGCCTGGCAATCGGAATAATCCCCGGATCATGACCCTTCTGGAGTAATTAGTGGCTATAACACCTAATATTGTATTGCTCAAAAAAGGCGTCTTGGACCCTCTTGTACTCTTCAGTGATTTCACCATCATCCAGACAGCTGTTTCATGGTTTTTGCCCCTCATTAGTGTACAGTAGGTCAAAAACCCAGAAGCAGCTGTCTGTGTATGGTATTCTGGCTTAGTTAACAATTCCTAGTCATTATTATAAGGCTTGTCTAAAAAGTCTACATTGACTTGCAGGAATGGTGCCTTCCAATAGGGGGCGATGCAGAGGTATTGTTCCATCTCCCATATTTACAAAATTCCCAGAGGAGCACACGTGGCCTTATAAGTTTTTTCACTAAAATATACCCTTCCTGACCCATGTATTATGGCCGAAAACAGAGCTGAAATCTGGTCCCGGCCAAATGTTGATGTTGCAGCAAATGAGACCATTACTTGCCCACTCAGGAACTGATATCAATTACAAGACAGAAAAAATGTGAATTTTTCCCAGCAAACAGTGCAGATTGTATACATGATGATGGTGGTCTTACCTCAGTATGCAGGTCAGGCACTTTCTCTCTTCCAAAATGGAGGAGGACAATCCGTCCCCTCGCCCCCAAAGGGGGAGCGGAGGTAAAGAAAGCTCTGGAAAGTAAAGAAAGTGGATCATTTACTGAACACAGGCCCCTGGGCACATCTAGTAGCCCCCAGTATCAGCCCTAGGAGCCAAAGTGCTCCTTATCCCCTTCACGCCCCAGGATGGACATTTATGTCCTCTGGGTGTTGGGTCAATATGACGCACGATCGGAAGCCGAGGTCGCTCCATAATATGGATTTTGTGCATATGTGCTGCAAACTTGCAGGTTTCCTGCATATGTCTGGCGCATTTATGCTCTTGCACTGTGCAGAAAATAGGACATGTCACATATTTGTTTGTGCTACCAACATGCCCGTACAAAATACGCATATGGGGACAAACCCGTTGTAATCACTGGGTTCTATTCACTGCGTGTCATGTGCGCTGGTTTTGCGCGCATTATACATAATGCAAATATGACCATGTGAACCCGGCCTAAGTGTCAAGTTGAACTTTGCTACATCTGTACACATCCAGTCACTGAGCTACCTAATAATATGAGGTGAATTATATACGGCAATCTGCTATCATATTACAACCACTGACAGAGGAATTAAATAACATCAACTATCTCATTACACGGACACCATAGTGTTACCTTATAGGAGGGGATACAATTATAACATTGACTTGTACATTCCCACCCCCTAAATAATGCATTTGCCAGCACCCCATATTTTGGACTATTGGCAATTACTCCAGCTTTTGCTTCAGGTACTTAATAATAAAAGTTCTTACCTGATGAGCTTTTCTCTCAATAAAGGTTTTTTTCACCAGATGAGTTTTTCTCTCGATAAAAGTTATCAATCCTATGTAGGAAATGTGAAAAGTGCGAGCACAGTGTCACCAAGATGCCACTGCGTCCCACCGTCCACAATGTCTGGCCAGCCAAGCGGCTGCTAGAATGTTAACCGCTGTCTGGATTGTGACATCATCATGGTAGTGATGCCATACAGATCGTGGCATACTGCGTATACAGCACTGATACATGTACTGCTTAGGCTGTCTTTACCATCATGGCATTCATTTATAGTGACTGTAAGACACCATTGTTTTATAATGGCGGCCCTTTAGGTTTCTGCAATGTTTCCATTGTTTGGTGGCATAATATTGCTGCGTGCGGCGCTATTCATTGCAGTCAAATATTAAAATCCGCAGACAAAATCCCCAATACCCTGAAATTTGTGTTGTTTTATTTCTGTACAATATCTGAGTGCGGCTCTAAAACCCCATTCACATGTATTATAGTGTAAGTTCTTCCAGCGTATCGGTGCAGAACCCATGAGACGCCCACCATGGCTGTCTGGTAACTTAACCCCTTAGTCACGGGCCCATTTTATGTCCCAAGGACGATCTGATATGTCAGTTTTTTTCATTGTGACATTCCTAGAGCCATTACTAGGGCTCATTTTTTGCGGGATAAGTTGTATTTTTTATTACATCATATTGGGGTAGATATAATATGTTGGGGGTGAGTTTGAGAGAAAAAAAATCACTATTGTTTCTTTAATTTCCTTTTCTCGGCATTCAGCATGCAGAATAAATAATGGGATGACATTATTCTTTGGGTCAGCATGCTTCTGGTGATACGAAGTTTATACAGTTTTTTTTAATTTGCTATTTTTGTAAAGTGAAAACACTTTTCTTTATGAATGATTTGTTTTTACATTCGAGGAGCTCTATGAGGCTTGTTTCCTTGCGGGATGAGCTCTAGTCCTCATTTGTTCTATTTTCAGGACCCTTTTTTGTCTTACGGTGTTCACCATGCAGTATCAACAATATGTAAAATTAATTCTGCTGGTCAGTACGATTCCATCAATATGAAACTTATGTAGTTTAAAAAATATTTTACTGCTTTTTTCACCCTTTTTTAAAAATGTTTTTTTGTATAATCGCATTCATAGACCCCCCACATTTATTTTTCTTTGCTCAGCTGTGCAGTTTGAGGCTTTTAATTTTTGCAAGACAAATTCTAATTTTTGTCCGTACCATTTGGTGACCCATATGGCTTTTTGATCACTTTCTATTTAATTTATTCTGAGGCGAGATTTACAAAATTAGCTATTTTTGCCATGTTTTTTGTGCGGGCAAAATAATGTACTAACTTTTCTTTGTGTGTTATTACAAACTCGGCATCACAAGATTTGTAATGATATATATTTATAAATATATATTATTTTTGTACATAATGAAGTGGGAAAGGTGAAGTTTTAACATTTTTATTTTCCTTTTCTCTTTAATATTTTTTTACTTTTTAATCTTTGTTCCATAATCGGACTTCAATATCTCTACATTTGATGTTAAAATACATTAAAGAGGTTTTCTGAGATTCATTTTTTTGCACATACGTACTTATACAAGTTTAAAAATAAGCAACTCAGCTATATATTTTCATTATTGGTTTGTCTTTCGCTGCTGAATGCAGACGGCTGGGTCAGATCCTGCTGCGAGAACTCCCACAGCGGGATGCGACCCGTGCTCCTGCAGTGATCCGTGGCTCACCTCCTCCTGCCGTCTTGTCTCTGCACTACTATGTGCGGCTGGCGCATAGCGCACATAAGAGAGCAGAGCCAGCGCGTCACCAGTGATGTTTCTGTGCAGGCCTCTGCGAGGCTCACACAGAAATAGGGCATGCCGCAATTTGTTTACCACGCGACTTTTCACAAGGTCAGATTGCGGCTGCCCGCATAGGATTGCAGGATTGTGTGCATGTATGCAATACTATGCCAGAGTGCACGGGTGGAAATTCTGCGGAAAATATCGCTGCGGAATTTCCGCCTGTCTGCATTCACCCTTAGTTAAAATACTGCGTTTACATGCAAACAATATTTCCAAGATCCAGCAGCTTGTGCCATGTGCTGAAGTGCCTGCTTTGTGAAGGTGCATTTAGACACAACGATGATCGCTCAAAAGATGGCTTTTGATTGATCATTTTGCATAATCTACTAATTGGTACTAATGCCTATTAGTGCCCATTAGTAGCGTGTGTGCCACTGGGAGTTGAATTTATTTAGGGGACCGCACACTGTTCTCTGAATAAATTCTCTTTGTTCTGCAGGGCTGACAGCTGAGAACAGTTGAGACAATGTAATCAGCTGTTATCAGCACTCACCAGCAGAGCACAGCGTGCGGTCCGTCTTATCAGCTGTTCTGCTGAACTACGGATTTCAAGCCAAACTGAAATCCATCGTCCAACAGAAAACTGAAAGATGGGCACATTTACATGCAACAATTAGAGCTCAAAAGTTGTCTTTTGAGCATATTTTCAGCAATAATCGTGTCTAAATGGGGCTTAAAACCCTGGACTACGCAGCCACTTCAAAAAGAAAGTGGGCACTAAATAGAAAAACATTCAACTCCAATTTATACCATAATCTTTATTAGTGGCAAAGACACAAAGATTTTAGGAAAAAAATCAAGATGAAAAAAGTCTATTTTACATTATCAAGTTGTTTATTAGTGGAAAAAATTAAAACATACAATAAAAAAAGTACAGAATTGGACTCTGGATCTGTAATGACCTAAACATTAACCGTTTTAGGCTATTTGTTCCACATAGTGAATACCATAGAAGCGAAAAACAAAAAAACAGGAAAACAATACCAGAATAGCTGTTTTTTAGTCACTTTGCTTCCTAAATATGGAAAACTGTGTGATCAAAAAGTTGCATCTACCCAAAAATGGTATCAATGGAAACCTCAACTCATCCCTCCCTCAAACAAAATCTCTCACTCAGCTCCACTGATAACAGAATAATGAGACTTCAAAATATGTTGACAAATCAGTTTCTTTTTGTTAAATTTCATCCACTGACTGGGGGGTCAGTGTTGTGTTCTTTAGCTTCCATGAAATAGTGGAGTAGAAGACGCACCAGAGTGCCTCTGTTAACACAACACTGGGCACAACACCGCACCTGGGCTTGTTAAGTTGCTAACTGAACCCTAGAAGACTGGCAACATATCATGGCCCAATGAGTCATAGAATCATGGAATGGTAGAGTTGGAAGGGACCTCCAGGGACATTGGGTCCGACCCCCTGCTCAATGAAGGATCACTAAATCATCCCAGACAGATGTCTGACCAGCCTCTGTTTGAAGACTTCCATTGAAGGAGAACTCACCACCTTGATCACCATCACTATCAAAAAGTTTTTTCTAATATCTAATCTGTGTCTCCTCCCTTTCCGTTTCATCCCTTGTGCAAATGAGAATAGGGCTGATCCCTCTGCACTGTGACAGCTCTTCAGATATTTGTAGACTGCTATTAAGTCTCCTCTTAGCCTTCTTTTTTGCAAGCTAAACATTACCGGATCCTACAACTGTTCTTCACAGGACAATTTGCAGACCACTCATCATCCTGGTAGCTCTTCTCTGATCTGTTTGTCTATGTCTTCTTTTAATTCTGGGTGCCCACAACTGGACACAGTATTCCAAATAAGTTCTTGCTAAGGAAGACTAGAGGGGGATAATTACCTCATATGATCTAGACTTTAGGCTTCTCTTAATACATCCCAGAATTTTGTTTGCCTTTTTTTTGCTGCTGCAATACGCTGTTGACTCATATTCAGTCTATGCTCTATTAGTATACCCAAGTCTTTTTCACATGTGCTGCTTAGTTCAATTCCTCCTGCAGCATCCGAGGAGTGGACCCACAGGCGAAAAGATAGCGGGGAAGAGTTAGTCCCTGTCAATTGGCTCTAACATCTCCTCCCCTGGGGGTAGCATGGGGCCCATCTAAGTTACCGCTGGGGAAACTTTCACGGGGGTAAACCAAAAGTAGATTATCTTACGAGTCCTGTCACTTGTGACACCACCGTTCCTTCCTCCGTGGTGAACCCAGATGATTAAATAAATGGTCCAAACACAGGAAAACGTTTAAGGAGCAAAGTCGGGAACAGTCTGCCGTGCTCGTTTTCTTGAGAAATTATTCACAGTCCAAAAACAGTAGATTCACGCGGCAGCAGGGAATGGTGTATAACACAAGGGAGGAAATCACAGGATCACAGAAGAATCCACAGTCCAAAGTTATCTGTGGAATTCTGTTTCCCGTCACTCTTCTTCACTCTAGCTCTCTACCTATCAACACTCACATTTGGAAGCAGAAATCACTCAGCGCTGCTTGGCGGTTTCTCTCTCTTGTTTCACTCACAGTGTTTTAGGGGTAACACTGGCATCTCCCGGGTAAAGTAGGCCCAGGGAAGACTGTTGGATATCTCTCAGCCTCTTCCATTCCGGCCCACACAGAACAGATGGTGTCTGTGTGATTCACATGCAGAACTCCACACACTCCTCTCTCTTGCAAGACTAGAAGAGACTCCTTGCAAAACACCTTGCAAACACATATACATAGCACAATCACATGACAAACAACAAGATTCATTTTCCAGACACTTCACATACCAGACAGTTAACCCACTCAGTGCTGCAGCTATGCAATACACATCACATTCATGCAACATATAAGACACTGACAACACATAGACACAAGACAAATGCATACATACATTATGGAGGGGCCCTGTTAACTCCCATTCTGTAGGTGCTTTTATTCTTTTTTTTTGCCTAGATGTAGGACCTTGCATTTCTACTCATTAAATATCATTCTTTTAATCGTTTCCCACTGTTCCTGCTTTTCTAGATCTTTTTGAATCCCCTCTCTCTCTCTTCTATCCAACACAGCTTTGTTTCATCTGCAAATTTGATCAGTTTCCCATCAATCTCCTCTTCCAGATAATTTATAAAAAGGTTGAACAACACTGGGCCCAGGACAGAGCTAGCTTTGTCGTACCCTACTTGACACATTCACCTAATTGAATGAGCAGCTATTTATGACCACTCTCTGAGTATGACCACGCAGCCAGTGGGAAATCCACCTAACATTTGCTTTGTCAATCCTATTATTTGGTCATTTTTATCAATAAGGATGATATGACACATTTTGTCAAATGCTTCACCAAATTCAAGATTTACTATATCCACCACATTTCCAGTCAGTGATTCTGTCATAAAGGAAATTAGATTTGTCTGGCATGACTTGTTTTTTTTACAAATCCATGCTGGCTCTGGTTAATTACTCCATTCTCATCCAAGTACTTGCACATACGCTGTTTAGTAATTTGCTCAAACACCTTACTCAGTATAGAAGTCAGGCTCAAAGGCCTGTAGTTTCCTGGATCCACCTTCTTCCCTTTTTTGAAGACTTACTTCATTTGAAGGAGATATTGCAGTGTTCCTAATAAGAGCGCATGATAACGTTTTTTCATTATCAACCCCTTGTTATCCAAAATTCAAGAATAGCATAATCAATGCCTCCTAAGGTCCCAACCACCCGTACTTCCTCAACCATTTCCTCCCTACCAGTTGTTTCAGGCTAATGGTCAGGTTCGTGTGTGGTGCAGACCCCTTGAAGCAATGGACCCCAGTTGTCAAGAAGTGGTTGCATACTGGTGTACGGTGTGTTCTCATGGCATGGGTTGGGTCCACTGATCCATGTAAACACATCATTGAACAGTGCCTGCTACATTTCCCTGCTTGGTGACCATTTGCAGTCCTTTATGGATTTCATGTAGCCCCAAGATGATAGGATATTTTAGCAGGATAATGCACCATGCCATGAGGCTCAAGTTTTCCAGAATTAGTTTGAGGAGCGCTTGTGAGAGTTCCTATGAATAGAAAGGCCTGCACATGTGCCCATCATGAGCTCAATGGAGCATGTATGTGGAGGATAAATCCATTCACACCCTAGATCATGCACAAACAAATATCCAAACAATTATCATAGAGGGTGTCCTATATGATAATAGTTCCTATCCCATGACTTTTGGCATATCAGTAAGATGCCAATAGTATACCTTTAACACAAGTGAGAAACTGGATACTCCAGGATAAAATTTGAGATATTTATTCAAGTTGGATTAAAAACAATGAAAATGGCTAGTAGACCCCAGGTTCGTGAGTGCACATGCATGGACCTGGGTCTGCTATCCATTTGCATTGTTTTTAATCCTTCTTTAATTAATGGAAATGTTCATTCAATGTTTGTCAATATTGTGGACAGATATGCACATCTGTATGTATCGGAATCTCTGTGCTTGTTTATAATGTACTTTATTTCCACTGTGAAAATTAATAAAATTTATATTTTTTTAAATCCTTCTTTAATAAAAATCTTGGATATTTCAGGCACAGAGTAAAAGCCATTATAGTTGCTACTTCCGCTTGCTTCAGCAAGGAATGTATGAACAAGGGCTAATGATGTCATGAGGTGATCACAGGTGAGAAGGACACTTATTCACATCCACAGATATAGGTAACACCAACCAGTATTGACGACAGTCATGAAATATACCAGAGGCTATTAGTTTATTCATTATTTTACTTCTTGAATAGATGCGCTCAGATATATACATACATAAATGGGAATTTATACTATTACATTGTGCAACAGAAAACAAGGGTTTTGGTAACATTACAGGAGCAGTCCCATGAAAATAACGCATCTCCTATCCACAGTACTGAAGTTAAGTATCTAATTTGTGGAGTACTACTGACACACACAATGGTCACGAGGATGGGAAAGCGCAGTGGCAAATGGCTCAGTTTAAATGGGAAAATATTCCTGATAGCATAGTACTGCTCTATGGGCTTCTATTAGATGGTTTGTCATACTTTAATTATCCAGATATGATATGGGAAAACAAAACCTGTGAATCTCACAAGGGTGATAAGTTATTGAGAACAAATAAACATAGCTACTAGAGATGAGCAGTGTAGTGTCTTACGCGAGTACCTACCCGCTCATCTCAGAAGATTCAGGTGCCGGCGGTGGAGTGCAGTGAGTTGCGGGAGTGAGCAGGGGGGAGAGCCGGGGGGGGGGGGGGGGGGAGAGTGAGATCTCCCCCCTCCGTTCCTCCCCGCTCTCCGTCGCCGCCCCCCGACGGTACCCGAACCACCAGTTACTCGCATAAGGCACTACTCGCTTGAGTAGTTTGCCTTGGCGAGTACCCTCGCTCATCTCTAATAGCTACCTTACCCAACTTGTATGGGAGCCTGCTAGAGGGAGCGACGCTCTGGATTTATTATTAATAGTTAATTTCCAGCTGTCATTCAATAGGAAGTCTTATCAGGAAGCGACAAAAAAACAAAACTTTAGTAAAGCAAAATTTGATCAGAACTACTATCGGTAACATTAATTGGGACTGCGTCCTCAAAAATAAAAGTACAGACGACAAATTGGAGAAGTTTAAAAACATCCTAAATACCTCATGTGAGCAGTTCATACCCTTTAAGAATAAAAGAACTATAAGTAGAATGTGGCTCAACAAGACGGTAAGGGGGGCAATAAGCAGAAAAGAAAACTAAAATTATTAAAACAAGAAGACAGTGAGAAACCGCTAAAAACATACAGGAAGAAAACAAATGATGTAAGGAAAAGATAAAAACTGCAATAAAGGAGGCAGAAAGACTGATTGCAAACAGAGCAAACATAACCCCAAAGTATTTTTCAATTATATAAATGGTAAAAGGATTGGACTGGAAGCACTGGCCCTTTAACAAATAATGCAGGAGAAATCATAGAAGATGAAGGGGAAAGGCAAATCTATTAAATGTTTTTTTTCTCAAGTGTATTCACGAAGGTAAAAGAAATTTCACATGAGATTCAGGAGGATAAAATGTACCCCTCACAAGAAAGAGATGGTTCAAAAAGATTAAAATCGACAAATCGTCAAGCCCAGATGGAATACACCCAAAGGTTCTAAGGGAACTAAGTGACGTCATAGACAGACTGCTATTTCTTATATTTAGGGACACTATTGAGACCTGGGTTGTACCACTCGATAGGTGTATTGTTAATGTGGTTCCATTATACAAAAAGGGGTCAAGAAGAGAGCCTGGTAACTACAGGCCGGTAAGCCTCACTTCAATAATTGGAAAAATATTCAAGGGGTTTCTGAGAGATGCCATCCTGGAACACCTCAAGAAAAACAACTGCATAACTCCTCATCAGCATGGGTTCATGAGGGGTTGATCATGTCAGACCAATTTGATCAGCTTCTACAATGAAGTAAGTTCTAGGCTGGACCAGGGAGACTCTATTGATGTTGCATATCTAATTCCTTCTAAAGCATTTGACACCTGGCTGAATAATAGGCTGGTATATAAAATAAGACAGCTCAGACTGGGCAAAATTGTGTGTAGTTGGATAAAGAACTGGCTCAGTGATAGAAAGCAGAGAGTGATAATAAATGGTTCATACTCTGATTGGGCCACCGTTGCTAGTGGGGTGCCACAGAGTTCAGTAGTAGGCCCCATTCTATTCAATAAATTTATCAATGACCTGATAGAGGAACTGCACAGTAAAATATCGATTTTTGCATACGATACAAAATCATACAATGTGATTAATACAAAGAAGGACATGTACAGCTGCAAATGGACCTAGATAGGGATATACTGCATATGTAATAGTCTGGAGGAACAGAATTTATCTTGTGATAATTTGCCCTGTTCCAGTCTATTCAGTGCAAGCTAATGCCTCCATAGATTCATCTCAGGTTACTTATTGGAGAGTACTGATGCAGTGTGCAAGAAGTGAGCCCACAGCCGAGGAGATGGCAGGGTTGTAACTTGTCATGGTAGTTCTACCATCTCCTCCCCTGTAAAGGTAACACAGGAATCGTCCAAGTTACTACTAAGGGGAGGTCTCGGGAAACCGCAGTGTGGTTTTAACTTGCAGTTCGTTGTCATGGGTGACACTACCATTCCTTCCTCTGAGGTGAATCCGGATGATGGATTAATAGTCCACACACACAGGGGGTAGTTTGAAACAAAGTCAGGAATGGACGGCAGTGTTACTTTACTTGTAAATCCAAACAGAACCGTTCAACAGGTACGTGGGCTAAAACATGTCTCTGGTGCAAATGCAGTTGATGGTACTAGCTGGGAGCAGGGAGATTTTAATTCTCCCAGGCTCCCCTGCCTTCTATGCATGTGCCAAGCATTTAACATGTGGGACATCAAGGAGGACGGAGGTGAGTGGGTTTTAGCACCCCTCATTGATCCAATCCATGAGGGGAGTTGAAACTTTAGCTTTATTTCACTTTTTGTTTACTTTTATGTGATCACTGTTATCCATTGGATAAATCAGTTTTAGCTTAGTGTCTGAAGGAGGCAGACCTCCTGCTTTGCAGGATTTCTATTTTTCATTATTTTTCTCCCTTCTTCTAGCTGGGCATCAGGGACTGGCTAACAAGTGGGGAGAGGTCAAACAGTGCTGCCAGATACACTGTTATCCCCTCCTCCCAGAAGGTAAAGTAGACCAGACATCACTAACGACTCTGCTTCCAATCAGCAATAGGGTCATCTGAGTGTGCCTGACTCCTACCCCCAATTACAGTGACTTCTCAATGCAACATCACTGAAGCAGTGACATTGCTGGTGGCAGAGAGAGCTGAAGGAAAGAGGATTAAGATACGTGAGTAGATGGAAGTAGGTGAATATTGCACCATCGTCCCTCCACTCCTCTTCCCCTTCTCACCTTCCCTCTTAGATCTATCCACCACCGCTCCAATGACTGTAGTTGCTGGCATGCTCCTCCCTCCCCCATCAGTGCAGTGATGATGTACCTTTGCGGGCAGGGGGCAATATCTGGGGTCCCATTAGTATGCAGGGAGGGAGTGCAATTACCCGTCATCCCTGCACTTTCCTTCACCATCTCCTCTCAGTCCGGCCACGTTATGCTCCAGCGAGCCCCTAGCCTCTAGACCCCTAAAGGATGCAACTAGGGGTCTCCCTCTGCCCATGTGGCTATTTGAAGATGGAGACGCCTTTGGCCTAGGCTTAACTCAAGCCTCCAGCTCTAGGCTGGTATACCACAACTGGAGGCAAAACTCCTGACGGATGGGGTGTGGGTGAAAATTGCATGAATCCTCTAGGTATCCAGCCTAGCCCTTGCTCCCAACCATGAGTGCTACTGGCCTCACCTCTAGGCAGGGGGTGGAACCTTCTCTCCATGCATGTCTCGCTTACAGCACTGAAAATTGAGCCCCTTCCCCTCAGCTTCCAGGCCTTTTTAGGCGGCAAGGGAGGGGAGCAGAGTATAGAAAGCCAACAGAACTCTAGCTGCCCGGTGGACAATCATTCGTCATCTGTAAAGCAGGAGACGCATTATAGCTCCTCTGCCTTCATACATTGAGTTGTATTGTGAGTCGGAGTATTTGCGCCCTTTTTTCTGAGGTGCAAATATCCTGTTGATAGACCCCATGTGTGACAGGACATATGGCCTTTCAGTATCTGACATCATAGTTATATACGCAATGGTAAGGGAATCTTCTATAGCCTAAGAATGGTACCCTTCACATAGCAGTATCTTTACTATGCTTAGGCATGGTATGTACGGATAATTAACATTTCCATCCATGGTAGTAAACTTAATCCTGCGGCAGTCTGCATAGCCTCACTTTACATTCCCAGGAGTTTGAGTGGTCAACATCTACCACGGTTTATGACAAAACTTTATTTGTATGTGGTGTGGCAAGTGGAGTTCTTTCGCCTCTGGATCGTCAACCTCTCTGTTAGGAAATGGGCACCACAGGTGTACAAAACAGCTCACGAGACTTCAGATCTCTTTAAATCTGGCACCTGTCAGTTTTATTTTGTGCCAGAGCAAAGTAAATACAACATATCATAAAGTCCGATGCATCACTCTGAATCTCTTCCCTCATCTCGGTCTACTTCCCCTATCTATGCTCTCCACTCTGCTAAGAACTTAAAGTAAATTTCTCTCTAATTCAAACCTCCTACTTCTGCCTCCAAGATTTTGCACGAGCCGCACCAGTTTTCTGGAATGCACTATCCCAGACAATCAGGTTAATTCCCAACATAGTAACATAGTAACATAGTTTGTAAGGTTGAATGAAGACAATGTCCATCTAGTCCAGCCTGTTTATCCTCCTGTTTTGTTGATCCAGAGGAAGGCAAAAAAAAAAACCACGAGCAGAAGCCAATTAGCCCTTTTGGGGAAAAAATTCCTTCCCGACTCCCTAATGGCAATTAGACTAATCCCTGGATCAACCCCTAATAGTTCCTACCTGCCTGTATACCCGGATTAACAATTAACCTAAGATTTATATCCTGTAATATCCTTCCGCTCCAGAAAGACATCAAGTCCTCTTTTAAACTCCTCTATGGATTTTGCCATCACCACATCCTCAGACAGAGAGTTCCACAGTCTAACTGCTCTTACAGTAAAGAACCCCTTTCTGTGTTGGTGATGAAACCTGCTTTCCTCTAAACGTAGCAGATGCCCTCTCGTTACCGTCGCAGTCCTGGGTATAAACAGATCATGGGAGAGATCCTTGTATAGTCCCCTCATGTATTTATACATAGTTATTTGATCACCCCTTAGCCGTCTTTTTTCTAGAGTAAATAATCCCAATTTGGATAGTCTTTCTGGGTATTCCAGTCCCTTCATTCCATGTATTAGTTTAGTTGCTCATCTTTGAACCCCCTCCAGTACTGTAACATCTTTCCTGAGCACCGGTGACCAGAACTATGCGCAGTATTCCATATGGGGCCTGATAAATGCCTTATATAGTAGAAGGATAATGTTCTCGTCCTTCACCCCTATACCTCTTTTAATGCACCCCAAGACTTTATTAGCTTTTGCAGCAGCTGACTGGCATTGGTTACTCCAGTTTAGTCTACAGTCCACTAGTACCCCCAGGTTTTTTTCCATATCACTTTTCCCTAGCGGTACCCCATTTAGTGTATATTGGTGACATCCGTTTTTGCTGCCCATGTGCATAACCTTTCATTTTTCAACATTGAACTTCATTTGCCATTTTTCTGCCCAAGCCCCCAGCTTTTCCAGGTCTGTTTGTAGCCGTACCTTGTCCTCCGTTGCATTCATTATATTGTATTATTTTGTGTCATCTGCAAATATTGATATTTTACTGTGCAGCCCCGCTATCAGGTTGTTAATAAATATATTAAACAGAATGGGGCCTAATACTGAACCCTGTGTCATACCCCGCTAGCAAGGGTGGCCCAATCAGAGTACAAACCATTTAGTACCACCCTCTGCTTTCTATCATTGAGCCAATTCTTTACGCAAATACACACGTTTTCACCCAATCCGAGCTGTCTCATTTTATATATTAGCCTATTATGCGACACAGTGTCAAATGCTTTAGAGAAGTCCAGATATACGAGATCAATAGACTCTCCCAGGTCCAGCCTAGACCTTACTTCATTGTAGAAGCTAATCAGATTTGTCTGACATGATCGACCCTTCATGAATCCATGCTGGTGAGGAGTTATTCCCTTGTTCTCCTTGAGGTATTCTTCAATGGCGTCTCTCAGAAACCCTTTGACTATTTTTCCCGTTATTGAAGTGACACTTACCAGTCTGTAGTTTCCAGGCTCACTTTTGGTCCCCTTTTTGTAAATTGGAACCACGTTGGCAATGCGCCAATCCAATGGTACAACCCCGGTCTTGATAGTATCCAGAAATATTAGATATAGCGGCCTAGCTATCTCATCACTTAGCTTTCTTAGTACCCTTGGGTGTATTCCATCTGGGCCTAGCGATTTATCGATTTTAATCTTCTTTAACCTGTTCCGCACTTCCTCCTGCGTTAGGTATGAGATATTTTGTGAGGGGTTTATTTTATTCCCCTGCATCTCATGAGGCATTTCCTTTTCGTTTGAGAATACACATGAAAAGAAACTATTCAATAGATTTGCCTTCCCTTCATCATCTTCAAAGATTTCTCCTGCATTATTTGTTAAAGGGCCAGTGCTCTCGGTGCAAATCCTCTTGCTGTTAATATAGTTGAAAAATAGTTTCAGATTGTTTTTGCTCTCTTTGGCGATCAGTCTTTCTGCCTCCTCCTTAGCAATTTTCATCCTATCTTTGCATATTTTGTTTTTTTCCCAGTACGATTTTAGTGCTTCTCCGCTGCCTTCTTGCTTTAGTAGTTTGAACGCTTTCTTTTTTTCATTTATTGCCCCCTTACCGTCTTGTCGAGCCACATTGGTTTCCTTTTAGTCAAAGTTCTTTTATTTTTTAAAAGGACAGCTTTAAGCATGCCCTAGAAACACATCTTTTTATGGAGGCCTACCATATTTCCTAAGCTAAACTCTTCTTAATCTACACTGCCTCTACACTCTCCCTTGAAAACCTGTGACCGTTCTTCCCATTGCATCCCCCACACACCACATCCATGCATTATTCATCCATGCAGATTTATTCATAAACACGCTGGTGATCCACTCACACAGCTTTATGTATGTATAGTATCCTATGTGTATACTTCTTTATAGTCTGCAAGCTCTTGCGAGCAGGGCCCTCACACCGATGGTTCAAGATGTTCATTGGTTTAATACTGGATGTTATGACCTTTTTGTTAAGGTTTTCCCCAATTAATAAAGTGCAACAAATTATATTATCCCTATATAAATAAAGATTATTATTATTACTCCAAATAGCCAATGGAAGCCAGGAAGGGGAGTAGGTGATAGACACACTACTTTTCTCTACATTACAGTCTATAAGAGGTAACTGAAAATAGCCAACATGATATGGGTTTTCTCATCATAGACATTGGTGGCACATCTGGATTAGTGGAGTCCAACGTGTGTGCTCCCAGCCAATCACTGTAAATCAGCTGTGCTTCAGGCCTCTTCTAGTTGGACCCAAGAATTGGCTAATTTACAACAGCTATAGTTAGCAGTTTGGGATCTATAATTGTCACCAATCTTTGTGGTTTTCAAAGAATAATGTGCTCCCCTTGACCTATCCACTTAAATTCAATAAAGTGCCTGTCCTATGGAAATTTGAAAGTGAAAATCTAGAAGAATCAATTCAGATGTAAAAGGGGTTTTCCAGGGAAATATTATTGGTGACCTATTTTCAGTTGATCGACTAGATTCTGCTGCTTAGGACTCATTGGATGCTCGCTAGCAGCACAACACACAGGTGTATGGAACGTAAGCTGCTGCTCTGACCCCTGTATAGTGGAGAACACTTGCAATTGGAAGTGAATTTCCCATTGATGTTAATGAGAGCAGTGCCTGCAATTAAGTAGTAAAAGTCATCAGAGCAGCAACTTCCACTTCATACCCCTGTGTATTGATGCGCTGACAGTAGGCACCTAATCATAAAATCATAGAATCGTAGAGTTGGAAGGGACCTCCAGGGTCATCGGGCCCAACCCCCTGCTAAGTGCAGGATTCACTAAATCCTCCCAGACAGATATTTGTCCAGCCTTTGTTTGAACACTTCCATTGAAGGAGAACTCGCCACCTCCCGTGGTAACCTGTTCCACTCATTGATCACCCTCACTATCAGAAAGTTTTTTCTAATATCTAATTGTGTCTCCTCACTTTCAGTTTCATCCCATTGCGTCAAGTCTTTCCTTGTGCAAATGAGAATAGGGCTGATCCCTATGCTGTGTGACAACCCTTCAGATATTTGTAGCAGGGATTGCAGTCAGTAGGTCAGGGAGCATGTTGTCAGGTGGCATACGGAGGAGTTTGTTTAGGGAATGCGGTATGCCTTCCTGAAGAGGTATGTTTTTAGAGCACGCCTGAAGTTTTTCGAGTCCTGGATTGCCCGGGTAGCCTTTGGTAATCCGTTCCACAGGATCGGTGCTGCTCTGGAGAAGTCTTGGAGGCGGGAGTGAGAAGTTCAAATTAGAGGAGTCTAGTTTCCTTAGCAGAGCGGAGAGCCCGGGCTGGGTGATGGATTGGGATGAGGGAGGCAATATAGGGGGGTGCTGCACTGTGGAGGGCTTTGTGGATGAAGGTAGTAAGTTTAAATTAAATTCCAAATTTAACGGGCAACCCATGCAGTGACCGGCACAGCGCAGAGGCATCTGAGTAGCGGCTGGACAGGAATATGAGCCTGGCTGCTGCATTCAGGATGGATTGAAGAGGGTAGAGTCTGGTGCAGGGGAGGCCGATCAGCAACGAGTTGCAGTAATCGAGCCGTGAGTGTAACAATAAGAGTTTTAGCGTGTCTACAGTGAGAAAAGAGCAGACTCTTACGATGTTCTTGAGGTGCAGCTGACATGTTCGGGCAAGAGATTGGATGTATGGGGTAAATGAGAGATCGGAGTCAAATATGGATGAGGTCAGTTAGTGGAGGATGGAAATACCAGTAAGTCAGTTTTAGAGAGGTTTAGTTTTAGGTAGAGAGAGGACATAGTGTTAGAGACAGCGGACAGACAGTCAGTGATGCTTTGGACAAAAGGTGCAGAGATGTCATGGGAAGAGGTGTATAGCTGGGTGTCGTCAGCATAGAGGTGGTATTGGAGGCCAAATCTCCTGATGGTTTGTCCAACAGGGGCTGTGTAGATAGAGAAATGGAGGGGGCCGAGGACCGAGCCTTGGGGGACACCAATAGCAAGGGGAAGAGAAGGAGAGGTAGAGCCAGCAAAGGAGACGCTGAAAGAGCGGTCAGATAGGTAGGAGGAGAACCAGGAGAGAGCAGTGTCTTTGAGGACGATGGAGCGAAGCATACTGAGAAGGAGTTTGTGGTTGACAGTGTCAAATGCTGCAGAGAGCTCAAGGAGGATCAGTAGGGAGTAATTGCCCCTCGATTTGGCTGTCAGTAGGTTGTGTGATACCCTTGTAAGGGCAGTTTCTGTTGAGTGTTGGAGTCGGAAGCCAAACTATAGGGGGTCGAGGAGAGAGTTCTCTGATAGATAGCTTACAAGGTGGGAGTAAACCAGGCGTTCTAGTAGTTTGGAGATGAAGGGAAGGTTTGAGATGGGTCGGTAGTTGGCAGCATCAGTCGCATCAAGAGTCGGCTTCTTTAGCGGGGATATGATGGCGTGTTTGAAAGAAGAGGGAAAGAAACCAGAGGTCAGAGAGAGGTTGAATATAGTGGTGAGATGGGAGATGACCACTGGGGAGAGGGATCGGAGGAGGTGTGAGGGGAGAGGGTCGTTAGCGCAGGTGGTGGGGCGAGCAGAGAAGAGCAATTTGGAGACTTCTTCCTCTGTCATGGGTCTGAGTACAGACAGTGAGCAGGTGCTAGATGCAGTGCTGACAAGACTAGGGTCAGGGCTAGTCTGGGATTGGGAAGTTATTTCTTGACGGATGTCATCAATTTTCTTTTTGAAGTAGGCAGCAAACTTTACAGCACAGAGATCTGTCACAGGGGGCTGTGGTTTAGGGCTGAGAAGGGAGTGAAAGTATCAAAGAGCCGTTTAGGGTTGTGGGATAATGAGGAAATGAGAGAGGTGAAGTAGACTTGTTTAGCATGATGGAGGGCAAGGTTGTAGGTTTTGAGCATGAATTTGTAGTGGAGAACGTCCACGAACGTTTTCAACTTCCTCCACAGCCGTTCAGCACTTCTAGAGCACCGCTGGATGAAGCAAGTTTGAGGCGTGAACCAGGATTGCCGTGTTCTACATTGATGGCTTGGATCCTGGGGGGCGCCGCTTTATCCAGGGCATGGGTTTGTTTGTTACAAACCCATGCTGGCTCTAGTTACTTGCTCTATTTTCATCCAAGTACTTGCATACATGCTGTTTAATAATTTGTTCAAATATCTTACCCAGTATAGAAGTCAGGCTCACAGGCCTGTAGTTTCCTGGATCCATCTTCTTCCCTTTTTTGAAGATAGTGACAACATTTGCCGTTTTACAATCTTTTGGGCCTTCACCTGATCTTCAGGAATTTTCAAAGATTATGGCGAGAGGTTCAGCAATTACCTCCACTGCTTCCTTTAGTATCCCAGGATGTAATTCATCTAGACCTTGAGACTTGAATTAATTTAAATTAGCTAAGTGTTCCCTCACCATCTCTCTGCTTACAGATAGGCTGCATTCTTTTATTCCCCCAATAGCACAGGGAAGATCAGTTGATGTTCCATACACTTTCTGAGAGAAAACACATACAAAATAGGTATTTAAAAGTTCGTCCTTCTCAACATAATTTTTAACCTATTCACCATTTTCATCTATAAGCATCCAATAGCATCTTTGACTTTTCTTCTGCTTTTGACATACCCCCCAAATCCTTTTTTTATTGCTTTTGGCTTCTGTTGCAAGCCTCAATTCATTATTAGCTTTAACTTTTCTGACACATGCCCTACAGTTTCTACAGACCGCATTATGTTCTTCTTTAGATATTTCCCCCTCTTTCCATCTGCTAAACATTTTTTTCTTCCTTTTTAACGTGTGCAAGTTCTGTGTTCGTCCATCCTGCTTCCTATTCTTCCTTCTTTTAGGGATTGTTAACGATTGTGCTTTGAAAATCTCATTTCGCAGTATTTCCCAACCTTCTTGGACATTTACCTCCTTAAGAACATCCAGCCATTGGATTCTTCCTATCCTCTTTCTGAGTACATTGGATGATGTGCCTATGTCATCAACAAGCGGCTCCAGATCTCACTGGAGTGCGCAAGACCTGAGAATGGCGCTTGTACAGAGAAAAAAACAACTGTACATACTCCTGTTCCAAAAACAAAATAGAGGAATATTAAAATATCAATAAATTTGTAGATAATTGACAGAAAAGCTATAGCATTAGAAATACGAGTCCACAATCAGGAGAAGGCATGCTGATTGCCGGAGATATGAAATCCAAAAAACAAGGTTGGAATTTCTTTTTTTTTCAATCCCCCCCAAAAAAACTATTAAAAAATTATACAATAAACTATTTGTACCCCAAAATTATGTAATTAAAAAATACAACTTGTCCCGCATGAAAGAAGCCATCATACAGCTGTGTCAATTGAAAAATGTAAAAGTTATAGCTCTAGAAATTTAGCAATTAAAAAAACTGAAAAAGTGTTTGGCCATTAGGGCCTAACATTAGAGGGTTATTGCCCCTCTGCCACTAATATGTGTGTTGTGTGGTTGTGATTCTTTGTTCCTATTTTGTCTTTTGTACTAAAGATTGCATAGTACCTATTTTATTTGATAGTCAATTAAAGTTATATTTCAGTGATAATGCCCTTAAGTGATAGTTTACCCGTGACACTGCATGTAGATCCAGTTAAAGTTATATTTCAGTGATAATGCCCTTTAGTGATAGTTTACCTGTGACACCGCATGTAGATCCGGTTTTGATCTATGGGGATTTTTTCAGTTACCATTAATTATGCATCTGTCATGTTAATATTTTTGCTTTTCCCAGCTTTAGATGTTAGCCTGCGAAATTCATTAATTTTGATCATAAAATGGAAATAGTTTTTATCATGTATAATTTGTACAATGTTACATTCCTCAATTCACAGTGTCCCTGTGTGCATTGGGAATATACCATAGAACGCATTACCACCCGCAATGGACAACGCAGTGGCTGCCCATGGGTGCCTAATGTTTGTAACCAGTGGCGTCTGGCTAGAATTGTCAGTGCGAACATATAATTGACCCCATCAGAAATCACATCCACATTCAATGCAGGATGGTCCACAGGCATATCCCGCAGGTCAGTGCAGAGTTCTTTAGCTTCCATGGGATATGGGAGCTGAAGAGACACCAGTACCTATTGATTCAGGCTGATGGTAGGGTTCATGTGTGGCACAAAACCCATGAAGCCATGGACCCTAGTTGTCAACAAGGCATTGTGCAGGCTAGTGGTGGTTCCTTTCTGATGTGGGGTGTGTTTAAGACATGGATTAAGTCCACTGGTCCACCTAAACACATGATTGAATGGTGCCCACAACATTTCACTGCTTGGTGAACATTTGCAGCCCTTTTTGAACTTCATGTACCCCCACAATGATGGGATATTCCAGCAGGACAATGCACCATACCATCGGGCTCAAGTTGTCCAGAATTGGTTTGAGGCACATTCTGGAGAGTTCCTACAAATGTTGTGGCTTGCATGTTTGCCCGACATGAGCCCAATCAACGACTTATGGGATGTGATACAGATGTGCATTTGGACCTGAGATCCTGCACCTACAAATACCATGGCTATCTAGATGACTCAACATATCTCCAGACGATTTTTGTCCACTTCAGGAATCTATGCCACGTCAAATTACTGCACTTTGCCAGGCAAAGAGGAGGTCCTACATGATATTAGCACTTATCCCATGACTTTTGGCACATCAGTGTCATTTTTTTCGGAGCACATGGCAGCTTCTGCTCCACCACATCAATCTGATCATAGATTGTAGGCATAACTGTCATATTCAAACACACCAATAATGAGTCTTATTTCTAAGGCATGCTTTATGTCACTTCAGGATAGAATGGACTTACCATGTCCTAGTTCAGTCTGTGCATAAATTCCTAGGATCTTATAATCCATTGCAAGGCTCATCCACTTGGCAATCTGCTCCTCCGTGCCCAGGACATTGATCATTTTCATAAA
Organism: Eleutherodactylus coqui; assembly: GCF_035609145.1. Lineage (NCBI taxonomy): Eukaryota > Metazoa > Chordata > Amphibia > Anura > Eleutherodactylidae > Eleutherodactylus > Eleutherodactylus coqui. The sequence continues at coordinate 176,340,935 of NC_089839.1, forward strand.
GACATTGTGTACAACATCAGTTTCTCCATTTAGCGCCCTAAAATCGAAAGAACTGAATAGAAAAACAAAGTAACACGGCTGGAAACTCTGATATCGAGAGACCTCGTACCAACACAGACCCACAGTAGTGTTCTTATAGTAAAGCTATGGAAATCAGTAGATGAAATGGTATCAAATAACTCAAAGTCAGTAGAAAAAAAAATTAAAGTACTTACATATTTATTTCATATTTTTTATGTAAAGCATAAAACATAGTGAGGTAATTTAGAGAACGTTAAAGACAAACATGGAGACGCGGCCCTTCGGTTATAATCCGATTATCCACAAATTCTCATTACAAATGGATCAGCGCAGCTTTTGATAATTGGTGAAAGTGATCCCAGCCGTATTACTGAACTCCCAATTTAATATCTTTGTTTTATAATGCGGTTATTAATGGCCTTGAGGTTTTCTTATATTAAAACCCCATCACCTATTTATTTGAAAACTATGTGTGTTAAGTGATATAATCTCCCCTATCTACATGGACTCCAGGCTAACTATTGTATTTTTCCAATCTTCAAATATTCAAACATGTTAGAAGCTCAAATTTTTGGTGGCACAGAATCTACGATTCCAACATGACTTGAAGAAATAGTTTCTCATACTTCAAGAGTGAAGCTATAGAGCAGTAATGACGAACCTTTTAGAGACCGAGTGCCCAAACTGCAACCCAAAACCCACTTATTTATCGCAAAGTGCCAACACGTCAGGGGGCGGGGCTAATCACGACATATGATTTTACCCCCATCATTCTGAAAAAGGACAGGACCGCTTCAAAAATAGACAGGGTGTGGATTTGCACTTCTTTTTAGATGAGGAAATGCTGCAGAATGTCCTCAGAGGAAATTTCTGTGGAAAATTCTGCAGCATTTCCGCATCCAAAAAGCAGTCAAAATCTGCATGCTGTCTATTTTAAAACAGCCCTGCCCATTTCTGCCACATGTAAGCATACCCCAGCGGTAATAGTGATCCCCCACAGCTGCCCCCAGTATAGTAGTGACACCCCACAGCCACCCCCACGTAATAGTGACACCCCCCAGCGCCCCCCGCATAATAGGCACACCCCACAGCGGTCCCCTGCGTAATAGTGACAGACCACAGGGCTCCCCCACGCAATACTGACACCCCACAGCGCACCGCCGCGTAATACTGACACCCCACAGTGCCACCCAGCGTAATAGTGACACCCCACAGCGCACCCCCGCGTAATAGTGACACCCCACAGCGTACCCCCGCGTAATAAGCGAAACCCCACAGCGCACCCCCGCGTAATAGTGACACCCCACAGCGGCCCCAGTAGTAATAGCGACACCCCACAGCAGCCCCCCGCATAATAGCGACACACCACAGTGGCCCCCAAAATAATAGCGACACCCCAAAGTGGCCCCACGCATAATAGCGACACACCACAACGAGCCCCCGAGTAATAGCAACACCCCACAATGGCTCCCCGCATAATAGTGACACCCCACAGCAGCCCCCCGCATAATAGTGACACCCCACAGCGTCCCCCAAAGTAATATCGACACCCCACAGCATACCCCCAGTCTGTGCTGCAGCCGCTCTGTGTCCTGCTCTCCAGCTGCCACCGCCGCTCCCTCCACTGGCAATGGCCGTGCTTATGCCGCCGGTACTCTGTCTCCTGCTGCCGACGCCGCTCCCTTCAGCGTCCCTGCTGCTCTCTCTGCTCGGTCCGCCGCTGCTCTCTCTGCTCGGTCTGCCGCTGCTCTCTCTGCTCGGTCCGCCGCTGCTCCCTCTGCTCAGTCTGCCACTGCTCCCTCTGCTCCGTCCGCTGCCGATGCTTCCCCTGGTAAGGCCACACACGCCCCCAGCCTATCAAAAGCTGTGGGGGTTACACCATTTCAAACCCCTGTATTATGTCGCCACCCCTAACTTCTGGTGGCGATATAATACAAGATTACTGGGCAGCCATGGCCCCTGCTGGTACTCACAAGTGGTGAGCCGCCATTGGCAGCGCGTGCCAGCAGTGAGGACTCTGCGTGCCACCTCTGGCACAAGTGCCATAGGTTCGCAACCACTGCTATAGGGGGTGTAGAGGTGGCAATCAAATCCAAACTTTGCCACATAGGAAGAAATTAGTATTAGAAATGGCATATAAGTTTTGCCTTGGGGCCCAGGACTTTCAGGTGGCTGGTGCCTCGTTATGGGGCCATCATCAGTTTTCACACAATTCAAGGCTTTGGACTCTTAGGACAGGCCTTGGAGCATAGTGCCATAATATAAGAATGGTAACAGCCAGCTGTGAGTTTATTCATTGGCCAGTGTTTTTGGGTGAAAAAGGTGGCAACCCCAAGTCTAAGAGTACTTTTAGATGGGACAACTGCTGGGCGCTTAAGTGCCTGACAGTGGTCAGTACCACTATCGCTTCTGTGCATTCACACTGTAGTTATAGTCGTTCATTGAATGAAGGTAGAGCGCACCATAGATTTCTTACTTCCATTCACTGTGATCAGGCAGTCACTCAAAGATGAATGATTGACCATTTACAAGTGGGAACCTGCTCACTGTCTATATATATTTTTTAACGTGATTGTCAATGGGACTTTCTAATGTTAAAAACGCATCGCACAAAAATTGCAAAGCACCAACTTGCAATGTGTTTTTAACATTAGAAAGTCCCATTGAAAATCATGATAAAAAAACACTGCGATATCACAGCATTAAAAGAACTTAAATGGGTAGGAGCCCTAAGAGGGATCTTCTGATCTACTGGGAATGGACTTCATGCAAAAAAAAATGTTCAAGCAAATGTGTTGTGAGACGTTTTTGGTTTTTTAAAGCAAAATGTGAAAAATGCAGCAAGTTTGCAACATAATCAATGGGAAAATTCACATGAAGAAGTTGCCAAAGTTTTATACCAGAATCAGAAGGTCAGACATGGTGTATATTTTCTGCCTTCTGCGTCTGGTATGAAACTCTGGCAAAATCTTCACTTATCGCTTTCCTTGACCCAACAATGAGTAGACCCAGCAAGGTCACTTTATTGCTGGCAGTGGCCAAGACTCCACTGACTGCCTACGAAGCTCGGTACTTGATTAGATTGGAGGATTAGCTGCTTAATAATTACAATATTAATATCCATGTTCCCTTTTAGTTACTGCATCAGCCATCCCTTTAACATCATGACACATGGATGTGGGTAAATAACCTGTAAATATATTTAACCTCTCGGCCATTTTCATCCCATCCCATTTCTTTGATTTTCTTCTGCATGTGTAAACTGTTCCTAATGGCTCCTTCATATCTCTGGGAGCGGGTCTTGAAGTACATGTATTCTCGGCTGAAGACAGGGTCCTTGATTACGAGCTGTACTTTAGGCTGCTTTTACACCTGTGAGGGGGTTCCATTTTTCTGCTCCATTCGCGGAGCCGGAAAGAGGAATCCCCTGGCCGAACAAATCCGTGTCAGGCTGTCATTCAATAGCTGAGAGCAGCCTCTGATTGGTCCCTGCGCTGAGCCAATCAGAGGCAGCACTCACTTACCCATTCATGAATTCATGAATGGGTGAGTGAGAGCTGCCTCTGATTGGTGAGGGCTGTGACCAATCAGAGGCAGCTCATTCAGCAGGCGGGGATTTTAAATCCTCGCCTGCTGAATACTACTCACATCAGTTCAGGAGAACTGCCAGCCGGCCGCGGCTGAACTCCGTCTGCCGGGACAAGGTGAGTATATATATTTTTTTACTTTTTACACATTTTTGGATGATTTTCAGGGAAGGGCTTATATTTTTAAGCCCTTCCCGAAAATTCATCCTGAGATCGCCCGCAGCCCCATTGCTTTCAATGGAGCCGGCTATATTGTCGGCTCCATTGAATTCAATGGGCTGGACAGCTCTCCACTGCTCGGACCTGTTTCAAAGGAAACGCAGCTAGAAGCAGATTTTTCGGCCCCGGTCACGCGATTTGCGGATACGCATCCATCATGCGATCCGCAAATCGCGGCAAAAAGCGCCCGTGTGACCGAGGCCTTATAATGAAAAAAATCAAAATAAAAAAAGCATATTTGGTATTGCTGCATCTGTAAAAGTCCAGTTTATCAAAGTAACACATTATTTGGACCGCATAATGAACATCCTCAGAAAAAAATACAAAAGTCAAACTTGTGCTTTTCTGGTCACCCTGTCTCCAGGAGAAAATTTAATAAAAAGCAATCAAAATGTTGTATGTACTCCAAATTGGTATTAATAGAAACCACAGGACACAAAAAACAAGCCCTCCCACCACTATGTCGATAAGAAAATAAAAAAGCTACGGTTGCAAAAATAATTTCATTTTTCTAAAGATATTTAATTTTTAAAAGTGGTACAGCAAAGAAAGAAAAATAAAGACATTTTATACAGTCACAATCATACTAACCCGTAGAAGAAACCATCTTGTCATTTTTGCCTGCAGTGTGTACACTGTAGAAACAAGACCCCCCAAAATGTGGCAAAATTGTGTTTTTCTTCCATTTCACTCCACTTAGAATTTTTAAATAGTTTTTCAGTACATTATATGGCACCTTAAATAGTACCATTAAAATATATAATTTGACAGCAAAACAACAAGCCCTGAGACAGCTATGTTGATGGATAAATAAAAGAGTTAGGACTTTTTGAAACTGGGGAAGAAAAAACAAAAATGAAAAAAAAAGGCAGCGTTCTTAAGGGGTTAAGATCACAATTAATTGCATGCGGTGTTGTTGCATTGTGTTATATTGGAGACGGTGAGGCATGTGGTGGTTATTATATAATTTTCAGTTCTTTGTACTTTGTTCTGGAGCTTTAAAACACATTTACAGCCTGTAGCTCAGAAACATCAAATATTCACGTTTCCTAGAGAGGTTTACTGCCACCGGCTTCTATCAACCTTCACAATAATTCATTCAGAGCATTCTGTAGTGGCCCAGAGTTAACGGGGCCCCTCCATAATGGTATGTTTGTCATGTGCAATGGTATTGTCAGTGTCTTCTATGTTGTATGCATTTGATGTTTATTGCACCTCTGCAGCACTGAATGAGTTAACATCTAGGTTAGCGCTGTGGAATATGTTGGTGCTATACAAATAAAGTTTATTATTATTATTTCTAAGGAATGTATCTTGTGTTATGTCATGTGACTATGTCTTATATATGTGATTGCAAGGTGGAATGCAAGCTAGTTAGTTAGTCTAGAAGAGTCTTGAAAAGTCTGCAAATGAGTGAGCCACACAGACACTGTCTGGTCTGTTTGTTCCAGAATGGAAGAGGCAAAAAATTATCCATCAGCTTGACCTGGGACTGCTTCAACCAGGATGCGGAAGTGCTACCACTAAGCACTGGGAACGAGAGAGAGGAAAGCAGGAAAGCACCTGAAGTGCGAGTGGTGAGTCGCAGGAGGAGGATCACACAGATAACTGGGACTGTGGTTTGTCCGGATTTTTCCGAGAAAGCCTACTTGACACGCCATCCTCTGAGAGTGTAAATTGTGTCAAACTGTTATTGTTGTATTGGAACTTTATTGGAGTTAAGTAAAAGGACATTACGGACAAAAAGTTATCCCTGTGCGCGGACTACTTTATACTCACTTCAAGATTCACCGCAGAGAATGGAACGGTGGTGTAACGACTAACGAGTGACAACAGACTTTAAGGTAACCGCTAGTTACCCTTTCCCTGAGACCTCCCCCAGCAGTAATTTGGACGGGTCCCAAGCTACCCTCAGGAGAGGAGATGGTAGAGCCACCGTGACAGAAGCCTTTATCTACCCCGCCATCTCCTCGGCTGTGTACCCGCTCCTCGGATGCTGCAATTTTATAACTGTGACCAACCAACAATATGCAAATAAACAGATCTGTCCAATGATCCAGCAGCAAGAAAATAAAGGATCTGTATTGCAGAGTATGAACACACGAGTATAGAGCAAAGCTTACAGTTTCTCTTCTATGTGACTTGTTTGTACGTCATGATAATGCTAAGGTAATGCAGTACTTATAGGCTTCCTTCACACTGGCATAGTTATAGATGCAAAATGTGCGTACACAATACGCAGAGAATAGAGCCCACTGATATCAATGGGTTCATACACATTTTCCATTTTTGTGTGCGCGTATCTCGTGCGTGCAATAAAATAGGAGTTAGTCTATTTTGTGCGCATTTGTGCACCAAAGTCCCCCAAAGAAGTGTATGGGAGATGCGAGAATGTGCTTACAATAAACGGTACAATTTCATGAAAAAATAACACATCTGGGTACTTGTGGGTTATCTGTCACCACTTTTTGGAGTCGACCCATTCGATGCTATCTTGCAGGCTATTGCCGCGTTTATACCACCTGAATAATATTATAAATATTTATGTTTTGGAGAAGAGTTTAAGAAATAAATAGTGTTTTTGTAAGACATATGTATTTGTGAACAATTTGTGAAATTAATTAAAAACGTGGTGACAGATAACCCACAAGTACCCACATCTGGAACTCATTAGGCGGGTTTGTCTACTGTATGCAAATGAATGCTCTGCGTGCACAAAAATACAGTAAAATGTGCCAGTATGCACACAAACCAACCTCATTCATAGCACAAATACGTTGTGCTGCATAGTGCCCATATGCCCGTGAGAACCCTTCACTGGGTAGAATCCTTAAAATGTAACTTTTATTTATATGCAACTTAAAAATATGTATATTGGTCTGAGAGCAAACACACATACATGTAAAAAAGGCTGTGTTCTCCACCAATGAGGGTGTGATCAAGAATAGTCCAGACAAAAAGAGGCAGACTGAGAAAATGTCTTGCCTGTTTGTATAACTGCCCCCCTAATACTAAGAAGAGAGAAGTTACATAAATGTAGGTCGACCACCTGTCAAATGAATTTAGGTCTTTTATTAGATATACTCACTGAGCTATCATACACCCATATGATGATTACTGTATCACTACAGATGGATATTCAGTTAGCAACAACCACAAAGTAGCTACTTCCTAGACCGTTATGAAACATATCGATATTAAAGATGAGCGAACGTGTTCGGCTCCGCCCCTTTTCGCCCGAACACCGAACTTTGCGAGCAATTCCGTGCTCGGGCGAAAAAAGTTCGGGGGTCGCCGTGGCAGCGCGGGGGGGGGGGTGCGGCGGGGAGTGGGGGGGAGAGGGAGAGAGAGAGGGCTCCCCCCTGTTCCCCGCTGCTGCCGCCCGCGCCGCCGCGCCTCTCCCCGCCCCCCGGCGCCCCCCGAATCTTTACGCGCGGACACTGAAGTCCTCGGTAAAGCCGGTGTCCGGGTGCGTAAGTGTTCGTTAAGAACACGTTCGCTCATCTCTAATCGATATACTAGAGGTTCAAGTCCTTACAGCCAAGATCAGTCTAATATAGGCCGCCTGCGCACGTCCAGGTCGGATTCCACATGCTGGATCTTGCAGGGGCATCCGACCCTGTGCCCAGCCGGTGATTCTGTACTGTGGATGTGCTGCGGTCGCACCAGTGCACATGAGCAGTACAGATTATACTGCGCCGTCACTAGGTGATTTTTGCTCATGGGCAGGGAAATCTGCTTTTCCATAGCCTGCTATGTAAGGTATTTGCTGCATAATCTGGTTTACGCAATGCAAATCCGGTCGTATGCAGTCTGCCATACCAGAAGAACAATACTCCAATAAATAAAAATTTTTTTTAGTTACTAGACTGACCATTATATCATAATACAGGAGTAGCATTGCTCGGTTGACTGATCCTTAATCCTATGTCCGGTAAAAGAGATCAGCCAAATTAAATAGTAGGTGTACTTTCCTGTTAGGCTTAGATTGAATGGGGTTCTAGTGTATAATTGATGTATTAGAGGTTTACAAGGTCCATGGTTTGACACATTTCTTTTGATTACTCAAATCATCAGGAAGCTTATAGCTGAGTTTGTTATGAGAGGATCACAATTATGGTCCCCTATCCCTTGATCCAATGGAACACATATCCTGTTGGATATCCATGAGGAGCAACCTTTTGGGGTCAAAAGGTCTCCCTATCTTTTCCAATATTAGAGTTCTAGGTTTTATCGAGTAATAGCACAAAGCAAAAATAAGAATAAGGGCTCACACCCACTGGCGTTTTTTTTTCTTGCGCTGCGAGAGTGAGTGAAAACACTCACCTCACAGTGCGATGTCACCACTGTTTTCAATGGGGCCAGCGGCAGCAGCGCTAGCCCAATTGAAAACATAAGGAGAATATCGCTGCCTGCAATTGGCTGAGTGCTCAGCCAATCAGCACATCCCTTTCAGGAGGTGGGGCTTTTTAAATCCCCACCTGCTGAAAGTGCTGGACAGCAGTGCAGGGGAGCCAGCCAGAGGACACGTCTGAGCGGCGGAGAGGTGAGCAAAGATTTTTTTTTTTTAACCAGCTAGGGATGATTTTCAGGGAAGGGCTTATATTTCAAGCCCTTCCCCAAAAATCATGCTGCGGGGGTTGCCACAAAACCACTGCTTTCAATGGGGCCGGCAGCGCAACAATGACTTCCAGATCAGATCTTACCTACTGCTTTCCTGATGCGAGTCTCCTCCTTACCTCCATTAAAATATTAGTAAGGGTCTTCACATTAAAGGAAGGTCTTTCCCTTTCACTGGCAAGGTCAGGGTTAAGGTGTCTCCTTGCAGCGCTCACTTTCCTCCAGGCCATTGTATAATGTATACAGGGAGCGAGGGCCTTCCTTGCAGGGTGGCTGTCTGGATGGTAACTTCACAGATATAACATCCCCAGATAGTAGAGTCAGGACTCGATTGTCAGAGACAACACAAACCAATATAAGAAGTTGTCCTATGTTTTTTTTTATTAAGTACCAGGCAAATAGGAGGGGAAGATATACAAGTGTTGTCATGAGCCTGTAGAGGGAAGGCTTGTAGATGATAGATAGATACAAAGGAGGAAGCATTGTAATTAAAGACGATGAATTTTATGATTTAGAGGCTTTTGTAATTCTTAAAGATATAAACTACCCAAAAAAATTAGACAATAAACCTACAGGAGAAATCACTATCACTTTACATGAACTGGCAGAGGAAGCTTTATTATATGAGTGCTTGACAAAATACATTTCTTTACTCCAATATACCAGATATGAAGGGGATCGAGGCAATATGCCTCTTTTAGATTCAGATGCTTTGATGCCAAATCATCCGAAGTTGTTTTAAAATCTATTCATTTCATTTTACGCAATAATCTACAATAAACAATTTTATCTTCAAACGAAAAGAACAGCCAAGGGGACTAAATTTGCCCCAAGTTATGCAAATTTGTATATGGGTGCTTTTGAGTTGGAAATACATGACCGCCGTATAATATTTTACAAGATTCATTGATGATGTTCTGATCATTTGGGATGCGGGTGAGATCGATCGTCTGACTTTGCACATTCCCTAAACCAAAACTCATGGGGGCTTGAGTTCACTGGGACTTTTAATAGAGACAGAATTACCTCTTTAGACTTGGCAATTTATATCAAAAATGGTTCCATTTTAACTAGGGCACTTTTTTTAAACCAGTAGACTCAAACACCTACTTGGATTTTACGCTAAAGAATGGAAAGTAAATATCCTGTATGAACAATTTAGAAAAATACGCAGAAATTGTATGACTGCTGAATATTCTAAAGATCAATCTGAAGTTCTAATTAGACGTTTTAGGGAAAAAGGGTATCCCAATACTCTGGTCGAGTCTGTCTATAGTACGGTTTTGAGCCAAAATTGGACCAGTATATTCACAGAGGAGGCAGTCGAAAAAGTCTCCAAAATTATATATAAAGCCCTATCACAGAGGGGACTTAAAATAAAAGAATGAATTTTATTAGGAAAATTGTTAAAATTGGAACACACTGGGGCACAACAAATAACAAACACAAAGAAAAACGTAGTGTGGTGGGATATAGGACACATATAACACGATCCCTGGGGATAATTTGTCAGCCAACGCAGATCTTGGTCCGATGCGAGAGTATCGGTTGCAACTTTTTGGACCACAACGTCCAATGCGTAATGGCCTGACAAATAAACCCTTAATTGGAATCCACAAAGGTCTTGTCAATAATAGTTGGATGAATAGAAGACTATTGTGGTTTCGAATTAAATGGAGGAAATAAATATTTCCAGCTGCTAATTAGTCTCAGGAAAGTTAGTGGTGTTCAACAGCCTAGACACCGTCACCGAGTCTAATGCATGCAAACTTGTTAAAAAAAAATTTTTCTCTTCACAATTGATGGGTGTTTTTTTAGTTTCGGTATTCCGAATCTCTGAGTGTCAGAGTCGGAATTGAACCAAAAGTGATAGAGTTATGGAGATTTGGTACTGTTGTTTCTGCCAAATCCCTTTTTAACCAAAAAGTCTCACAAAGAAATATGAGACTCGGTGTATTCTTGAGGGTCAACTAACTCAGATTTTGGTTCAAGACCCGTGGCTCCAAATTCCTCTATTTTATTACTCTGTTACTTGACGCGTTTCACCACAAAATTACGTGGATCATCAGGAGCATACTGGAGTTAGAAAAAAGTTTTTTCCATCATGTGGAGAAAGTTAAAAAGTCTAAATAGACTTGAATGAAGAAAAATGAGTGTCCTAACGGACAGGGACAACTGTTTTAGCAGGAGATTCTGAAGGTAAGCATAATACGGAGAAGGTCTCTGTTCCTGGTCCTTTAAAGTGAAGAGGGACCAATCTTCAAATTTACGATAGTAGGAACACGCGGCCAAAACTGCTAAAACAGTTGTCCCTGTCCGTTAGGACACTCATTTTTCTTCATTCAAGTCTATTTAGACTTTTTAACTTTCTCCACATGATGGAAAAAACTTTTTTCTAACTCCAGTATGCTCCTGATGATCCACGTAATTTTGTGGTGAAACGCGTCGAGTAACAGAGTAATAAAATAGAGGAATTTGGAGCCACGGGTCTTGAACCAAAATCTGAGTTAGTTGACCCTCAAGAATACACCGAGTCTCATATTTCTTTGTGAGACTTTTTGGTTAAAAAGGGATTTGGCAGAAACAACAGTACCAAATCTCCATAACTCTATCACTTTTGGTTCAATTCCGACTCTGACACTCAGAGATTCGGAATACCGAAACTAAAAAAACACCCATCAATTGTGAAGAGAAAAAATTTTTTTTTAACAAGTTTGCATGCATTAGACTCGGTGACGGTGCCTAGGCTGTTGAACACCACTAACTTTCCTGAGACTAATTAGCAGCTGGAAATATTTATTTCCTCCATTTAATTCGAAACCACAATAGTCTTCTATTCATCCAACTATTATTGACAAGACCTTTGTGGATTCCAATTAAGGGTTTATTTGTCAGGCCATTACGCCTTGGACGTTGTGGTCCAAAAAGTTGCAACCGATACTCTCGCATCGGACCAAGATCTGCGTTGGCTGACAAATTATCCCCAGGGATCGTGTTATATGTGTCCTATATCCCACCACACTACGTTTTTCTTTGTGTTTGTTATTTGTTGTGCCCCAGTGTGTTCCAATTTTAACAATTTTCCTAATAAAATTCATTCTTTTATTTTAAGTCCCCTCTGTGATAGGGAAAATTGGACCAGTGGTTTAATAGGTGTATCAAAAGAGGATCTTTTGACTTTAAACCCCTCGTTATAACCCACTGTAGCTCCCAACATCATCTTTTGAAAAAAAAATGTAAATAAGCATTGAGGCATTCTGAGGGGGGATCCTTTTTTACAGGAATAGATCCTACATAAACTGAAGGTCGTCTTTCAAAAAAACAGCAACCTCAAGAACATCTTAGCTCCCTCTTGTCGATGCCCCCCTAATAAAATGTTACAGAGTGGGCCCAAAAATAATAAAGAAAAAAAAATTATAAAGCAATTTTTAAACTGCAGGTCTTCATATTTAAGTGTGTCCAAGCATTTTTTTTTACCATCACAACAAGGACGCTGCTAAAATGCGAATCACTCCATTTATCACACCTAAAACCCAAGGAGATGTTTGGATTTTTGTCTGAATACTTTGAAACCCCATGGTTTAAATTAAAGGGGTTGTCCCGCGAAAGCAAGTGGGTCTTTACACTTCTGTATGGCCATATTAATGCACTTTGTAATGTACATTGTGCATTAATTATGAGCCATACAGAAGTTATTCACTTACCTGTTCCGTTGCTAGCGTGCTCGTCTCCATGGTGCCGTCTAATTTTCAGCGTCTAATCGCCGGATTAGACGCGCTTGCGCAATCCGGTCTTCTTCTTTTCTGAATGGGGCCGCTCGTGCCGGAGAGCGGCTCCTTGTAGCTCCGCCCCGTCACGTGCCTATTCCAGCCAATCAGGTGGCTGGAATCGGCAATGGACCGCACAGAAGCCCTGCGGTCCACCGAGGGTGAAGATCCCGGCGGCCATCTTCACCAGGTAAGTAAGAAGTCACCGGAGCGCGGGGATTCAGGTAAGCACTCTCCGGTTTTCTTTTTTAACCCCTGCATCGGGTTTGTCTCGCGCCGAACGGGGGGGCTATTGAAAAAAAAAAAACCCGTTTCGGCGCGGGACAACCCCTTTAAGTTTTAGAAAGTTTGAAGTATACATTATATATTACTATTTGATTATTACAACACCATTACTATTAAATAATGTATACATATATTACATTTTTGTAGATAATATTGCTCTTAACCATGTGACATATATATATATATATACACACACACATTCCCACCTATATACGTCTCTCATCCCTACGGTCCGTTTGTGGTTACTTTTATTTCATCTTCCTTTTGGAATTATGATGCATTAGTTTTTTAATAATTTAACTACTTATTCCTATACCCTAAACTTGATATATTATTAACCAGCTGTTTAATATTCTGACAGGCATTCAGTCATTTATTATATGTCCTTTAACAGTCTTAAAGGAGATGTCCCGCGCCGAAACGGGTTTTTTTTTTTTTAAACCCCCCCCCCGTTCGGCGCGAGACAACACCGATGCAGGGGTTAAAAAAACCACCCGCACAGCGCTTACCTGAATCCCGGCGGTCCGGCGTCTTCATACTCACCTGCTGAAGATGGCCGCCGGGATCCTCTGTCTTCATGGACCGCAGGGCTTCTGTGCGGTCCATTGCCGATTCCAGCCTCCTGATTGGCTGGAATCGGCACGTGACGGGGCGGAGCTACACGGAGCTACACGGAGCCCCATAGAGAAGAGGAGAAGACCCGGACTGCGCAAGCGCGGCTAATTTGGCCATCGGAGGGCGAAAATTAGTCGGCACCATGGAGACGAGGACGCCAGCAACGGAGCAGGTAAGTATAAAACTTTTTATAACTTCTGTATGGCTCATAATTAATGCACAATGTACATTACAAAGTGCATTATTATGGCCATGCAGAAGTGTATAGACCCACTTGCTGCCTCGGGACAACCCCTTTAAATACTAAATTCAAGCAGGGGGTTCATTATTTCATTCAGGGGTTCATTATTTCATTCAGGGGTTCATTATTTCATTCGCACATATTTGTTTATTGTTTATGGTAGTATGTTTTTTTCTATCATGGTTTGTGATTTTTTTGCTTTATATGGTTTATAAGTTCATGACATTGTCATGCATTCTGTGTTCATTTTAATTGTATACTTTTCTTTAAATATCCATGTTTTTTCTCATACATATTATTGATTAATCAAATAAGAACATTCTTTGTCCTTCTCTTCTTGTACAATAATTGGTAACATTATACACCGCACAACATCTTGTTTCCTTGTAGTTCATTAAACACCGATGTCTTTTGGTGCTTAGGCCTTAGTCACACGGGCGTTTTTTCACGCGATTTGCCGATCGCATGACGAATGCGCATCCGCAAATCACGTGACTGGTGCGCGCAAGTCGCCCGCAAATCGCCCGAAAATCTGCTCCTAGCCGTGTTTCATTAGAAACGGGCCGGAGCTGTCCAGGGCATTGCATTCAATGGAGACGGCAATAGAGCCAGCTCCATTTAAAGCAATGCGCTGCGGGCGAGCCCGGGATGAATTGTCGGGAAGGGCTTAAATATATAAGCCCTTCCCTGCAATTCATCCTAAAATGTGTAAAAATAAAAAATATATATATACTCACCTTCTCCCGGCAGCCAGAGCTCCGCGCGGCCGTCCTGCAGTAGGTGTGAAGGGGGTGTGAGTCAGACCTGCCCCCTGATTGGCTCAGAGCTGAGCCAATCAGAGGCATGTCTCACTCACACCCATTCATGAATTCATGAATGGATGTGAGTCAGACCTGCCCCTGATTGGCTCAGCACTGAGAGGCAGCAGTCACTCACCCATTCATGAATTCATGAATGGGTGTGTGAGTGAAACCTGCCTCTGATTGGTCAGGGCTGTGACCAATCAGAGGCAGATCATTCAGCAGGCGGGGATTTAAAAGCCCCGCCGGCTGAATAGTGCCGAGAAGCAGTTCAGGAGAACTGACAGCGGCCGCGGCTGGACTCCGGCTGCAGCGGAAAGGTGAGTATCCAATTTTTTTTTATTTTAACACATTTTAGGATGAATTGCAGGGAAGGGCTTATATATTTAAGCCCTTCCCGACAATTCACCCCGCGCACGCCGGCAGCCTATTGCTTTCAATGGAGCGGCTGTATTGCCGGCTCCATTGAATTCAATGGGCAAAAGTCGTTCTTCTCTGCCACAGCTGTTACAGCTGTGGCAGAGAAGAATGATTTGTCTTCTATATGTTCTCAATGGGGTCGGCGCTGCTGCCGCCGGCCCCATTGAGCGCATATAGAGAAGAGAACAGGAATCGCAGATCGCAGATAGGTGCGATCTGCGATTTCTGTTCTATAATTTATCGGATGAGCGCATAAAAAGCGCTCATGTGTCCCATACCATTGCAAAGCAATGGTTTTATAAAATCGACGGACGCATGCGCATGCGCAAATCGCGGCTAAAAACGCCCGTCTGACTAAGGCCTCAGAATGCACATTAAGCGCCGACCCCATTGAGAACATATAGAAGACAAATCATTCCTCTCTGCCACAGCTGTAACAGCTGTGACAGAGAAGAACGATGTTTGCCCATTGAATTCAATGGAGCCGGCAATACAGCCGCTCCATTGAAAGCAATGGGCTGCCGGCGTGCGCCGGGTGAATTGTCGGGAAGGGCTTAAATATATAAGCCCTTCCCTGCAATTCATCCTAAAATGTGTTAAAATAAAAAAAATTGTATACTCACCTTTCTGCTGCAAGCTTTAAAATCCCCGCCTGCTGAATGATCTGCCTCTGATTGGTCACAGCCCTGACCAATCAGAGGCAGGTTTCACTCACACACCCATTCATGAATTCATGAATGGGTGAGTGACTGCTGCCTCTCAGCGCTGAGCCAATCAGGGGCAGGTCTGACTCACATCCATTCATGAATTCATGAATGGGTGTGAGTGAGACATGCCTCTGATTGGCTCAGCGCTGAGCCAATCAGGGGGCAGGTCTGACTCACACCCCCTTCACACCCACTGCAGGACGGCCGCGCGGAACTCCGGCTGCCGGGAGCAGGTGAGTATGTATATATTTTTTATTTTAACACTTTTCTGGATGAATTGCAGGGAAGGGCTTATATATTTAAGCCCTTCCCGACAATTCATCCCACACTCGCCCGCAGCGCATTGTTTTCAATGGAGCGGGCTGTATTGCCGGCTCCATTGAATGCAATGCACTGGACAGCTCCGGTCCGTTTCTAATGAAACGCGGCTAGGAGCAGATTTTCGGACGATTTTCGGGCACCCGGTCACTTGATTTGCGGATGCGCATCCGTCATGCGATCCGCAAATCGCGCGAAAAAACGCCCGTCTGACTAAGGCCTAACACAGATAAGGAGATATTTGTTCATAGCCCTGTTCGGCCACTTACAGTATTCACATGTGTCAGTTGGGAAGAATGAAAAGAATGTGCATGTTCCAGGTGGAATTATGCGTGTCATTTGGGCCCCTCGTCTGTGTTTGCGGTATCTCTGTCCATGAGTCCAGTTCACAGTTTTCTGTGTTCTGTCTGAGTTCCTGAGTTCTTGTGTTAGCTGGACTTCACAGAATGCACACGTATTGAGGAAGGAGTGACTAGATTACAGGAAGCAGAATAGTGAAGGATGAATTGTTATACAAAGAAAAGAAAGTAAAGGAAACAGTTTAACAACGGATCTCTGTGTGTGTTGTTTGTGTTCTGTTCCTCTCCTTGTCTGTCACACATGTGTATCTGTATTAGGCCTGTATGGATAAGTCCTACGTGTCATTCTGTCAATCTGGCTTATGTCTGTTTTCTGTCCTATGTCAAATCCACCGGTCCACTGGTTGTTGGACTCCTGGTTCTTGTTTGTTTATTCTACCCGTCTGTTAGTGAATGGCCACCCGAGCCTGTTCCTGATCCCTTCATCCTTTGGTAGGCTTATGCTAGGATTTTGATTGTTCGTTTATCAGTAATTTGTGTATGTCTGCTCGTGTGATATAAGCAGACATACAAAATCTGCATGTAGGTATGATACCTTTTTATGACTAACAAAAATACATGATGTTACAGCAAGCTTTCAAGTTCTTCTATCGACCCTTCATCAGGCTAATAAAACTGGTTTGGACGGGGCACAAATATAGCATAGAAATGCAGAAGGGAGGGGACACACACACAGAAATCAACTTTTTGGACACCACCATAAAAATTTCAAACAACTCAATTTAGGCATCCCTATACTGCAAACCAATTTATCGACCCACATACCTCCTAACTTGCTCTTAACTTGATATCACTTGTTACATCATTAGTTCCATTTTGTGGGTTTGACCTCTAAGTGCAGGAGAACCTTTTTTTATTTAGTTCTGATAGATAGATATCAAAATAGGTGCTTCTCCCAGACAGCTTGAATTCATCTATTGTTGATTTTTCAACCACATCTGCTAGAAGTTTGTTCCAAGAATTGACTACACTTTCAGTAAAATTATATTTCTTGATGTTGCTTCTGATTTTTCTCCAATCTGTCTCGGATTGCACTCCCTTGTTCTAC
Organism: Eleutherodactylus coqui; assembly: GCF_035609145.1. Taxonomy (NCBI): domain Eukaryota; kingdom Metazoa; phylum Chordata; class Amphibia; order Anura; family Eleutherodactylidae; genus Eleutherodactylus; species Eleutherodactylus coqui. Next base: position 176,357,942 of record NC_089839.1, read on the forward strand.
TGCTTAGCTTCACACAAGATGGAAATTTTCTCCAAGACCATTGGTGCAGATTTTATTGAGTTTTTAACAGCGTTCTGCAGAACCTCTCGTTGAATTTATTGCTTTTTTCTCCTACAAAATTTTATTGCAGAATTAAATCTTTTGTACATTAGACGTCCGCAACAACGATTCCACAAGACGTCCTTAATTCCACAGCAGAAAGCTTTTCCACTGCAAAATAAAATGAAATAAATCTTGTTATTTGTATAGCGCCAACTTATTCCGCAGCGCTTTCAGGTAATTTTTTTATTTATTACCCCCCACCAAATTGGGTACTCATTTTACCGACCTCGGAAGGATGGAAGGCTGAGTCGACCTTGAGCCGGCTACCTGAACCAAGCGGGGATTGAAGTTGCAACCTTCAGGTTGTGAGCGAGAGCAGTTTTAAAGCAAAGAAACACAGATTTTAACAGGTTGAGAATTCAAGCCCCATAGGGACAACATTGTAACATAGAAATCTCCACGCAGACTAATTCTGTCCCGTGGGAAAGGTCCCAATAAAAGCACTTCCCTCGTAAACCTTAGTATGGCAGAAAGCACTCAAAGACAATCGTCATACAGTAATCAGAAGTGGGAAGAGTAAAGTAGAATACTTACTCTACCAAGGAGGTGCATAGGTCCCGGATGAACCTCCGTCAGCACCCCATATCCGGAAATACAGTGATCCACATGGGTACTCCAGAGTTGGTACATGCAGTATAAAGAGACTATTGTTGATAGGGTTTATTGGGGATAAATAACAATTAATCACTTCGTTATACCTTTACCATATATAGTATAAGTTTTCCATCATGTCCCCCCTCTCCCTTCTCTTCTCCTGTAACATATAAAGGTTTCCATCATGTCACCCTCTTCCTTTATGTTCTCCTGTAACATATATAAGGGTTTTCATCACATTCCCCCTCTCCCATCTTCTTTCTGGAACATATATAAAGGTTTCCATCATGCCCCCCTATCCCTTCTTCTTCCTGTAACATATATAAAGATTTGCATCATGTCCCCCTCTCCCTTCTTCTTCCTGTAACATATATAAAGGTTTCCGTCATGTCTCCTCTCTCTTCTTCTTCCTGTAACATATATAAAGGTTTCCATCATGCCCCCCTGTCCCTTCTTCTTCCTGTAACATATATAAAGATTTGCATCATGTCTCCTCTCTTTTCTTCTTCCTGTAACATATATAAAGGTTTCCATCATGTCTCCTCTCTCTTCTTCTTCCTGGAACATATATAAAGATTTGCATCATGTCCCCCTCTCCCTTCTTCTTCCTGTAACATATATAAAGGTTTCCATCATGTCTCCTCTCTCTTCTTCTTCCTGTAACATATATAAAGGTTTCCACCATGTCTCCTGTCTCTTCTTATTCCTGTAACATATATAAAGGTTTCCATCATATTCCCCCTCTCCCTTCTCTCGTTCTGTAACATATATAATGGTTTTCATCATGTCCCCCTCTCCCTTCTTCTTCCTGTAACATATATAAAGGTTTCCATCATGTCTCCTCTCTCTTCTTCTTCCTGTAACATATATAAAGGTTTCCACCATGTCTCCTCTCTCTTCTTATTCCTGTAACATATATAAAGGCTTCCATCATATTCCCCCTCTCCCTTCTCTTGTTCTGTAACATATATAATGGTTTTCATCATGTCCTCCTCTCCCTTCTTTGCTTCTATCTATATAAAGGTGAAAGCCTTCACTAACTGACTGACTCACCACTAATTCTATGAAATGTGGCATAACCATTCTTCAGGTCTCAAATAGGAAAGATAAAGGGGTCACAACTCGATTATTCAATGCTCAGTGCAAAAGTCTTGACACACCTGTGTAATGTACAAAATCTAATTCTCTAACTTTCCAATGTCGTACAAACATGAAATTTGGCATGACCATTCTTTACGTTCTAAATAGGAAAGTAAAGTGATCACAACTCGTTTACTCAATGCTAAGTGCAAAAGTATTGGCACCCCTATGTAATGTACCAAATCTAATTCTCTAACTTCCGGATGCAGTACAAACATGAAATTTGGCACACGCATTCTTCAGGTCCTAAATAGGAAATATACGGTCCTAAATAGGAAAAGTAAGTGGGTCACAACTCGATTTCTATGGCATACAGACTGCTACAAAAATGACATGATAACTTTATTCTATGGATATAGGGTTTTTTATCCTATACTACTTTTTTCCAAAGATAGTTAATGTTTTTTAATTATTTTATTCTGCCATCTTCTGACAGCCAGAACTTTTTTATTTTCCGTCAGCGTTGTTTTGTTAGGGCTCATTTTTTTGCGGGACTTGCTGTAGTTTCTATTCGTACCATATTGGAGTAAATACGAATTTTTGATCGCTTTATTACATATTTTCTTAGAGAAAGAGCAACCAAAAAAGCGCAATTCTGGCGTTATTTTCTTTTCTGATGACATTCACCGTGCAAGGTAAATAATCTGTGATCGCTGTTCATCCATACCCCGAATCTGCAGGACATAACTATACACCCTGTATTGTTAAGGGATTAATATTCTCTCTGGTCTGCTTCGCTAGAATGCATTATCTTTGTATGTTTAGCAGCTTGTTGTTGCTCAGTACAGTTCTTTCCTATTTTGACACTTTGCAATCACCTCCATTACTGCATTAATTACTTTATTCATACAGCAGTCAGTGTGTGTATATATATATATATATATATATATATATATTTTTTTTTAATTGCATTCATGATCGATTCTGTGTGTATTCTACTCGTGTGACAGCTGTCAGATGTCATTACGCTATCACGAGTGTCTGATAATCCTGGCTCTTTAAATGTGTTTATTAACTTTAAGTTTTCTGTGAATGGCCAGAGGAGGGTGCTGATGCAGCACTGAAATGCCTTGCCCAGCCAATAAAGATTCCAATTTCCTTGAAGAACTGTTTCCTCCTGGATATCATGCCTGACATACCCATTCTTCTCCTCCCCTTGTCCAGTCTGAGGGGGTCAGTCATAATGAAGACAACCTGGTCACTGCTGCTGCAGCGATACTGATAAGGCGGTCTTTGGCTAGGGGAAGGGCATATGGCAAATGGCAACACTGTTTTGTCCTGTAAAATGCCTGACGGCCAAATGGAAGCTGTATGGACCCCGTTGTAGTTAATGAAGTCCATTAAAGGGGTTGTCCCGAGGCAGAAGTGAAATTTTTTTTTTGCCCAGTCCCCCTTCTAAAGCAAACATTACTATGCACAAGTGTAAATGACTTTTAATGATGGTTTCTACTCACCGTTCCAGCGTTTCAGCAACTTATAAAATTTCTTCCAAAGATGGCCGCCGGTCCTTTCCCAAGGTGCACCGCGGTTTTCTCCCATGGTGCACCGCGCTTGATGGAGCCCGACGTGTGCGCTCCCGAGACGCCAGTCACGTGATTCAGTCGATGATGTCATCGCGGGAGGCGGGGAACTCTACTGCTTGTAATGCCTATTCCAGCCACCCCATTGGTTGGACGGCACGACCAGCAGTAGGGAGGTGGAGAGATTTGAGAGGCCGTGCAAGGGAGGATTCAGCCAGCACATGTTTCTCACTGCCATTTTCCATAAAGAAGCCTAGGTAAGAGCACCCGACCCGCTCCCCGCAGCAAATAACCCCCTCCATCCAGCCCTCTATATAGTCCCCGTTGATGCACTGTCTCAGCACCTCCTATATACTGCCTATATACTGACAATAATCTGCCTGCAACCTGCCTACTTACTGCTTGTAATCTGTCTGTAATCCATCCAACAATCTGCATACAATCTGCATACAATCTGCCTGCAATCTGCCTGCAATCTGCCTGCAATGTGCCTGTAATCTGCCTGCAATCTGCCTGCAATGTGCCTATAATCTGCCTGCAATCTGCCTGTAATCCGTCAAACGATCGGCATACAATCTGCCTACTTACTGCTTGTAATCTGTCTGTAATCCATCCTACAATCTGCCTACAATCTGCATACAATCTGCCTATAATCTGCCTACAATCTGCCTACTTACTGCTTGTAATCTGTCTGTAATCCATCCTACAATCCGCCTACAATCTGCCTGCAATCAGCCTATTACTGCTTGTAATCTGTCTACAATCTGCATACAATGTGCCTGCAATCTGCCTGTAATCCGTCAAACGATCTGCATACAATATGCATACAATCTGCCTACTTACTGCTTGTAATCTGACTGTAATCCATCCTACAATCTGCCTACAATCTGCATACAATTTGCCTGCAATATGCCTACTTACTGCTTGTAATCTGTCTGCAATCTGCATACAATCTGCCTACTTACTGCTTCTAATCTGTCTGTAATCCATCCTACAATCTGCCTACAATCTGCATACAATCTGCCTGCAATGTGCCTGTAATCTGCCTGCAATGTGCCTGTAATGTGCCTGCAATCCGTCAAACGATCTGCCTACTTACTGCTTGTAATCTGTCTGTAATCCATTCTACAATCTGCCTACAATCTGCCTACTTACTGCTTGTAATCTGTCTGTAATCCATCCTACAATCTGCATACAATCTGTCTGCAATCTGCCTACTTACTGCTTGTAATCTGCCTACAATCTGCCTACTTACTGCTTGCAATCTGTCTGTAATCCATCCTACAATCTGCATACAATCTGCCTATTTACTGCTTGTAATCTGCCTACAATCTGCATACAATCTGCCTACTTACTGCTTGGAATCTGTCTGTAATCCATCCTACAATCTGCATAAAATCTGCATACAATCTGTCTACTTACTGATTGTAATCTGTCTACAATTTGCATACAATCTGCCTGCAATCTGCCTACTTACTGCTTGTAATCTGCCTACAATCTGCATACAATCTGCCTGCAATCTGCCTACTTACTGCTTGGAATCTGTCTGTAATCCATCCTACAATCTGCATACAATCTGCCTGCAATCTGCCTACTTACTGATTGTAATCTGTCTACAATCTGCTTACAATCTGCAAACAATCAGCCTACTTACTGCTTGTAATCTGTCTGTAATCCATCCTACAATCTGCCTACTTACTGCTTGTAATCTGTCTGTAATCCATCCTACAATCTGCCTACTTACTGCTTGTAATCTGTCTGTTTTACATCCAACAATCTACCTGCAATCTGCCTGCAATTTGCCTACAATATACATATGTAAAATCACAGAGGTAAGGAAAAAGAAAAAAACAAACACATTATTCACTGAAAAAGTCAAAAATACAATACCTGAAGGTCTGCAAAGCAGACACGGTCGCCATAGGCACGATCGCCATAAGGCAGGCACAATCGCCGTAGGGCAGGCACAATGGCCTTAAGCCCTGAAGATATGCAGTCAGCCAGACAATAAAGTGGAGGAGCAGCTTGTTCCTGGCAGGCTAATATGCAGTCACCCACTCAACCCAGCCCAAATTGGGGAGGAGTGACTGCATAGACTAATAGCCTGCGCATGTGAACGATACCAAAGATGTCAGCCATAGATGGGTGGTGACCCACCATACAGGATATCAACCCTGGCTGATATGACAGCGGGTTGCCCTGTATCTCTAAGGTGGGCCACACTGGCTGACATCTTGGGCTCCCCCACCAACTAGCAAACTACATACAAAAGTACTAATGCATACTGATAAAATGCGGGTGTTGGTACTGCATTTTGGCCAAAACGCATATGCTGACGGACCGCGTCGAGGTCACACCGCTTCCGTCAGTACCTATGCTAACTCACGATAAATTACATAAAATCACAGAGGTAAGGAAAAAGAAAAAAACAAACACATTATTCACTGAAAAAGCCAAAAATACAATGCCTGAAGGTCTGCAAAGCAGACACGGTCGCCATAGGCACGATCGCCATAAGGCAGGCACAATCGCCGTAGGGCAGGCACAATGGCCTTAAGCCCTGAAGATATGCAGTCAGCCAGACAATAAAGTGGAGGAGCAGCTTGTTCCTGGCAGGCTAATATGCAGTCACCCACTCAACCCAGCCCAAATTGGGGAGGAGTGACTGCATAGACTAATAGCCTGCGCATGTGAACGATACCAAAGATGTCAGCCATAGATGGGTGGTGACCCACCATACAGGATATCAACCCTGGCTGATATGACAGCGGGTTGCCCTGTACCTCTAAGGTGGGCCACACTATACATATGTAAGATGGGAATGGGAAATAGTTACATTTTCCATAACTGTTATAGCACTGCAATTAATTATTTGTACTTTGATTTTGTTTATTTAGTCAAAATCACACGCCACCATGTCCCACCTGGAGGAAGACCTTGAATTTGAAATTGAATCTTCATCCGATTCTGTTGGAGAGGTAAGACTTTGCTGCAAATAGAATTTGTTTAGTAATATGGCTTTGCAGCAAAGCATGCCAAAAAACATAATGAAACTAATGTTGATCTTTTTTTCGCAGGAATACATTTCTGATTCCGATGAAAATGAGGATGTTCCAGAAAGGCGGCAGTATTCTGAGGTAGGTGTTATAATTTTAAAAATTCTGATGGGTTTGTAATAGAGATGAGCGAACCTACTGGTTTCGAGTAATTACTCGATCGAGCACCACGATTTTCGAGTACTTCGGGGGGTGCCGGGTGGTTCGACGGAGCGGGGTGTAGCAGCGGGGAACAGGGGGGAGCCCAAGTGTGTATGTCTATATACAGTCACACGTACTTACGTGTGTGTGTGTGTGTGTGCATATATACACACGCACGTTTGTACGTGTTTATGCATACACACGTACGCACATGTGAATATGCATACACACACGTACGCACGTGTGTATGTGTTTATACAGTATTCTTCATATGTAATCCCTTCTTAGGTTCAACAACAACTGGCAGACTCCCTATATGCTCAGGCGGACATAAGCAGTGTCCAGTGCTTTCAAAATGATCCGCAGGGAGCAACAGAAGAGGGTGCGTCGGGATCCACTCAAGATCCATATGGCAGGCTTGCCAATACAGAGTGGTGTCACTGCGGGCAGTGCATTAGGATGCCCACAGTGGCAGAGTGTGTCTGCTGCAGAGAACACGATGTTGTCCTCCAAATGTTACCAGACACACAAGGCAATGCAAGTATAATTTTTAAAAAGGAAAAAGTTTATTGAAAAAAAAAAAAGTTTACTTATTGAAAAAGGCAACATAGAAAAACATAAGATATTATCAATGCACCATCCTTTTTCTCAGCAGAAAGTACTGTAATGCCTGTAATTCACTGTCCACAGCAATGTTGTGTTTATAGGTTTTTCACCTAAATATATATATGTGTGTATAAATGCGTGTACACACACATATATATAGTATACGTGTGTACGCGTACGAGTTTACGCTTGCGTGTATACGCGTATATGTATTCGTGTATACGTGTGTGTATATACACACACGTGTGTGTATATACATATATATATATATATACATATATACGCGTGTGTATATATATATATATATATATATACATTTATACACACGTGTGTGTCTATATATATATATATATATATATATATATATATATACACACACATATATACACACACGTGTGTGTAATATATATATATATATATATAAACACACGTGTGTGTGTGTATATATATATATATATACACACACACACACACACATATACATATATACACACGTGTGTGTGTGTATATATTATATATATATATATATATTTACATCACAAAAAAAAATTGCAATGAGGTATTGGTTAATAAAATGACCAAATTAACAATTTTTTTGCAAAAACATTTAAAAAATATTATTGCTATACATTTAAATACATGTGTCATTAATTTGGTCATTTTACCGTAAGCTCGCAATCCACGACAAGGATCCTCATTCTCTTGCGAGACCTATCTAAAAAAATTAAAAAGTCCCTAACTAAAAATTTTACTATAAAAGGACGAAAAAATGTTGGAGTAAAAATTTAAAAATAGTTAAAAACACTGGCGAAAATATGCGTAGGATTTATGGGATGAGACGGGGAACATTTCACATTGTACCAGTTATATATTCTATTAAAAAAAAAGGCATGTTATGGAGATTATTGCAAAGAGGAAAAAGGGATGTAAGGCCCCCATTTCAGGGTTAATCATGGTAACATTACAGATTTTACCATTTTTATAATCTATTCCAAAAATGCTTGTGCTAGAGATGAATGCAGAGCGGAAAAAGTGATGTAAATGAAATTTACAAAAGGGGCTGTAGCGCTGGGAGAAAAAAAAAGGAGGAGTAAGCACAAATTTAAATAAATAAAATCATACACACATGGAAATAAGACTGCAACGCACATGCAAACCACACAAAAGCAAACGTAAATAATAGAGACGCATAGAGAAAAGACAGACGTACAGTAAAAAAGTACAGATGATTTTTAGATAATTTTTTACACTTTTGTATAGACCAGCTAAAATTTTTTATTTACCTTGGAAATCTACTTTTGAATTTCTGAAGCAATTCCTGTTCACTTGGCCGCACAACTGGTGCAATATTTCTGGGCAATTCTGTGGCCATTGAATGCCATGAGATAGCCATCTCACCTTTAGCGAACTGCATGATTTCACGAATGATGTCACTTAGAAATTCCATGGATTTCGGTTCATAAAGAGCTTTCTAAATCCACTCCTTTCGTGCTTTTGAGTACTCTACTCGGTACCGCATCTGGTCTTCGCTCCCATCTTCTGATCCCGTTGATCTTCTGATCGACTGAATTCTACCAACGTTGTGATTGTGGTCTAGAACAGCAAGTTGCGTTCTAGCCACCATTCCATCATAAAAAAAATGTACACGTTTTGGTTTGTATTTCAGTACACTGGCGTGAAAAATCTCCAAATCACCAGTGTGACAAAAATGTGATAGGTGCCGGATGTCTTTCAGTAAGTTCTTATTTAGAACAACGGATTTCACTTTGACGTGGGCTGTACTGTTAGGGGCTAACCAAGCAGTGCCTGGTTCCAGAAGTGCGTGAGTGCAGCAGTGATATTGGGTATTGTTCTCCCACTCGTGCACGTCTATTATATGGCTTGTTAACGACTTCCATTTCTCGACCAGTAAATCGGGATTTTCTTTACTGGTATGCGAACTCCACCATAGATGATTTTTGATGCTGGATATCCATGGGGCTATGTTTGCACAGTGACCGGTTTTTGAAGCCCCAAGCAATTTCTTGCCTACTGCTTTGGCCACATGCCATACGTCAAGTTCGTGAATTATTTCGGGGAACTCCTCTCGCATAACTTTCCGGATGGAGACATGCCTATTGGTTGCCACAATTAGCACGTTGACTCCCTCGGCGATTTATTCACGGAGTGTTTTATTGGAATGCAGTAGTTTCCAGCGAAACAGATGTAGCTGGTGGAACAACTTGTTCCACCGTAAAGCCCCAAATTTTTTTGCTTCTAACCTCCAAAAATGTGTATACGGTGTACTTTGCAGAAAATCCTGGGCTATCAGATTGCCCGTCGCCAGCTATACACACGTGTGAGGATTTCATCTGTGCAATTAGATTTGCCCTATGCTGCATCCAATGCTTATCTATCACTGGGAATAATAAATTGTGTTGGTGCCGGTAAAAAGTCGCTTTCGAGATGCCAAGGAGTTTTAAAATCTGAGGCATATTTCTTACTTTTGCAAAATTGGAACCACTCAGAAGTATACTTGACGCCAGTAAAATATTCCCCGCCGGACAGTTGTGGATTAGGGGTTGACTTTGCCACAAATTGCAGGTGTGACCTCTTTGACAAAAAGATTTGACAATAACCATTGATCCCTTAGGAAAAATCCTGATGTGGGTTAGTTTCAGAAAGCATTGCTTTCTGTATGGGCAAGGGATCATGGCAAATAAAGCCATCAAGGAGCTTTTAAAGACCATGTATTTATCTTCTGCCGAAGGATCCATGTCTGTGGGTGCTAAGCTTTCAAATTCTGGTAAAGGGTTGGTTAAGGGGTTATCTGAATCTGACGGAATGGTAACATCTTCACTGCCAGAACTCTCCGATGCTTGTGAGAATCTAAAGCTCCTGTCGTTGGGATCATCGGAAATACAGATTGATACGCTTTCATCCAAAGTAGAATCAATATTGCTACTGGAAGGTTGCATATTGATTCTATCTCCATCATTTACAATTTTAAAAATTGGTCTTTCTCCGGGGTTCTCTAGGAAGGCAATATTACCGATATGTTGATATTGATTTTTATGGTGTTGAAGAGCATGGAGTACCCAGTGGAATTTTAAATAAACCGGGATTCTGGTGTATACTGGCTTCCATCGCATCGCATTGAATGCCAATACTTCTTGACTGTATTTGTGTCGTAGTTCAAGATTTATTTGAAGCTGCTTGGCAGGACTTGCATTTACCCCTCTCTGCATTGCTTGCTTCTGGGTCCGTTCTTCTTTCTTCTACATTTCTTTTAATATTGAGGATTAATTTTATTTCTACAGCAGAACCGTCGATGAAAATTGAAATAGGAATTTCTAGCTGGGTTTCTTAACCTTGTAAATATACGTCGGCAGTTGTTTCTGACACTGCGCGAGCTTCTTCATGGAAAGTTTCTGCCCGCGAAGTTTCTGCCGCTGAACTTTCCCGTTGCTGTGTCACAACACTTCTTCGACGTTTTCAAGAAGGTTCCCCTTTCTTCGTTAACTGGTTGGCTCGTGTCTCAATTTCCAACGTTGTTGGGAAAATGCTTGGCACAGCATTGGGCTTCAATTTCTTTACGGTTGCCAACTTGTATGTAGCAATCCTCCTTGAAATGTTTGCTGCATAACCGGGAAGCATCGGCACCTTTTTGTGCGGTAATCTTTGTAACCCACTCTTCGATGTCACCGAAGATGTGAGGAGCCTGAAGTAGCCAGAGTCTCGTTTTTTCCAAATTGATTGGAAACACATGTAGACTAACACTTTCACCTCCCTTCTTCCAGTAGGTGGTGCAGGTAGGAACCACACAGTTTGGCATTGTGCTGTTGTGTTTTAAAGAAGCTGTGATCTGCTGTGTGTGGGAATAAGAAGATGTGGTGCAAATACTCACCCTCTTGCAGTGACTTTGGAAGAAGATCACGAGTGTGAACCCGGGAAATCGACACTGGTCACCGCTGCGCTACGTCGTATAAGCTCTGCATTTTAAAATACAAGAAGAATTAGAATTACCTAGATGCTAAGCTATAACACCCACCCACCCACTGATAGCCACACAAACACAGACAAATTCATCCATCCATGCACAAATATACATGCATCCATTCATTCCTCCACACACACATATACACGCATCCATACACACACCCTCATCCATCCTGCCTCGCCCATACACGCGCCCGCCCATTCTTTCATCCATTCATCCTGCCTCATCCATCCATCCATCCATACATGCATCCCCGCAAACTTATACAAGCATACATACACACACACCCATGCACACCCCAAAAAAATTCAAAATTTTGGCAGTGTATATATAATAGTAAAAAAGGAACTGTCATCATGGATTACAAGCAACATGTAATACTGCTAGTGAACCAACTAATAGAGATGGACAAATAGAGAAAGAGAGAGACAGATAGAAAGAGAAATAGTTAGAGACAGATAGAAAGAGAGAAAGAGATACAGACAGATAGAAAGAGAAAGAGATAGAGACACAAAGAGAGAGAAAGAGACACAAAGAGAGAGACACACAAAACGAGAGAGACAAAGAGAGTGAGAGAGACCGATAGAGAAAAAGAGAGAGACAGTTTTATAGATAAAGAGAGACAGATAGAGAAAAAGAGAGAGACAGAGAGAGAAAGAGAGAGACAGAGAGAGAGAGAAAGAGAGAGACAGAGAGAGAGAAATATATATATATATATAGAGAGAAAAAGAGACAGATAGAGAGAGAAAGAGATAGAGACAGATAGAGACACAAAGAGAGAGAAAGAGACACAAAGAGAGAGAGACACAAAACGAGAGAGACAAAGAGAGTGAGAGAGACCGATAGAGAAAAAGAGAGACAGTTTTATAGATAGAGAAAGAGAGAGACAGATAGAGAAAAAGAGAGAGAAAGAGAGAGACAGAGAGAGAGAAATAGATAGAGAGAGAGAGAGAGAGACAGATAGAAAGAGAAAAATATAGAGACAGATAGAAAGAGAAAGAGATAGAGACACAAAGAGAGAGAAAGAGACACAAAGAGAGAGAGAGAGACAAAGAGAGTGAGAGAGACCGATAGAGAAAAAGAGAGAGACAGTTTTATAGATAGAGAAAGAGAGACAGATAGAGAAAAAGTTAGAGACATAGAGAGAGAAAGAGAGAGACAGAGAGAGAGAAATAGATAGAGAGCTGTATCGCGCGAGCACGCTGAAGCGGCTCGTCCTCAGAGCAGAAGACCCGTCTAAAAAAGCCAGAAGACACCAAAATTAGACGGAGCCATGGAGACGGGGACGCCAGCAACGGAGTGGGTAAGTGAATAACTTCTGTATGGCTCATATTTAATGCACGATGTATATTACAAAGTGCATTAATATGGCCATACAGAAGTGCTTAACCCCACTTGCTTTCGCGAGACAACCCCTTTAAGAACTGTCTTTTGTCATGTAAAGTCCATCTCTAGAGACAGAGACACTAAGATGGATTGCAAGTAATGGTGGTGGGGGGTCTTTGCTTGATGTCACCTTTTGCTGCCCACAGAAGTCTATAAGGAGGGGGAGGGAAAGAGAAACGTATACAGAGATGCAGCTGCAGATTTTAGTAAGTGTTTTCAATCTCACCCCAAAGCTGGATTCACATCTGCACTGCTCAGTACTGCTGTGTAATGTCATCCATGATGCTGTTACCTATGAGGATGTGCTACAGAGATGGACAAGAAGATATCCTGCTCAAAGTCACCAAACTCACCGTGTAGTCCCAGCCTTAAAGGAGATGTCTCGAGGCAGGAGTGGATTTTTTTTTATTGCCCAGTCCCCCTAATTAAGCATACATTACTAAGCCCCCCTGTAAATGACTTTTCTAGCTGGTTTGTACTTACCGTTCCAGCGTTTCAGCAACTTATAAAAATTTTCCCAAGATGGCCGCCGGCTCTTTTCCCGTCGCTTGCTGTAGCCCGACGTGCGCGCTCCCGAGACGCTACCAGCTGTGTCTCCATTACAACCAGACGACCCCTGGAGTGAACACGGCCGACCAGTCACCCACCGCCAGGCAGCAGGTAACCGGCGCAGCCCCCCCCATCGCAGCGACAGCCCCCCCATCGCAGCGACAGCCCCCCCATCACAGCGGCAGCCCCCCCCGGCACAGCGACAGCCCCCCATCGCAGCGACAGCCCCCCCATCACAGCGGCAGCCCCCCCCATCACAGCGGCAGCCCCCCCATCACAGCGGCAGCCCCCCCATCACAGCGGCAACCCCCCCATCACAGCGGCAGCCCATCTAGTCTGATCCCACCAAAGAGCTATTCTAGTGCAAATTGTTGAAAGAGTTACTGTGGGCTGTAAGAAAAAGGTGTTGAACATACACAAAAAAGACTGTATTATTTTCCAATGGACTCTCATGCTGTACTTGCATTTGGTTAAAAATGTATTCAATATAATAATACATTTCATTAAAAATTCTGTTTAATGAGAAGATCAGTATGGAAGTGTGTTATATGCATGAGGAAAAAACATTTACAGGCTTCCTGTGCAAAGTATTTCTCTGCCTCGCCCCAGAAGAACACACTCTGCCAAATGCATCAAATAGACTCATTCTTTAAAAACGATGTTCTACTTAAAATTGACACAGTACTGTGCCTAATGCAGCACTGAGCCCAGAAAAACATATATATTAAACATTAGTGCTGCACAAACTAAACATTTGAACCGTTTCAGCAAAAAGTTCAGTTAGGTAAGAACCTGAACCTCGGGTGATTCGTCTTGGCTGCACCCACTAAAAGAAACAAAAAAATCAAAAAAATGAGGAGAACGAAGGAAAAAGGATGGAATCTTTTTTGCTTTCTTTCTCTTTTTTTCCTTTGTTTCTTTCTCTCGACTAACTTTGCCTTAAAAGCAGCTCAAAAGTATTAGATATACAGCTGCTTTAGTAGTATTGGTGAAATTTGGGTTCAGTTAAACTAATTTGGACTGAACCAAACCGTTTGCTTAAATTCGGTGAACTAGCAAATGCGAACTGTACAAAAGTTCGGTCATGACGTACATTTTCTTTTAATACAGTGTAGTAGACATGATAATTAATTAGTATAAAATGTCTATCGATTTGCACTAAACTAGACGCATTATGTGTGTTTTGTGACTTCAGCCTAATGTGAAACTCTGCTGCATAAGGAAAGAGTTAAATCACAGTGTTATATGTTATTGCTTGAGGGTCTTCCCGGTCCTCCCCATCCCCCACACAGAATCTTCTTGAACAAAGAGATATCTACTTTCAGTTTCAGATTCGAGCACATGTTTGTGAGACAAAGACTTGCTTATACATTGGACTTGAGAGAAGGTGGGCAGGAAGGAGGGGGGATTCTATATGATCCGACAAATGAGAATCATAAATGTTACTGATGTAATCTGTTAAACGCCCATAAAGGGCAGGTGTTATCCTTTTCAATAAAAGGCCCTGTCTGGCTGTTTCTAGGCAGAGAGCCATTTTGAGCATGAGACTGATACCTCGTGTTTGACCTGGTCAGTGTGCGCATACTGCTTCTACACAATTAGGAAGCTACAAAATACCCCGAAACCTGCTGGAGAAAACCGTAATCCAGATCAGTGACGTCTCTGGGTGGACCGAGTTAGAGATTTTGATTTCTTTCATTCTGGAAACATACAGAGATCGGCAGATGGCACGCAGAACTCAGGGGCCCGAAAATCTACAGAACACGGTAAGATTGCTTTATGTAATTCTACCGATGTGATCTGGGTTCTGACTGCTTTTCTGCCTGTTTCTGATCCAGAGCGATAAATCAATGAAAGGCAGGTAATATAGTTCTTTCTTACTCGGAAAAAAGACCACCGTTTTAACCTGCTTAAGGGGTATTTTGTATGCTGTGGCTGCTATGTCTGAGACGGTTAAAAATTGTGTATACAAGACCAAGAGATAAATTCTGTGAGGGTTAATTTGTCGGAAGGGCGGACTCGGCTGTTTAGGTCTGAGGGAACACGCCAGACACTTGCTCCTAGGTAAACTAGTGTGAGGTTAGGAAAATTTATGATACGTATATTTACCTTTTATGATTGAGCGTGTTATGTTCTCATATGTGAAAAGGTATATACGTGTGAAGTATAGCCTGCTTTGTGACGGCTGACTCCAGAAACTCTTGGTCATTGAAAATAATCGTCAGTCTCTGTGTATAGCTAAAATGTCCTGTCCAGACGGATTACTAGTAGGGTTGATATAAAGGTAGATGAGATATATACCTTGAGCCGTTGTGGGTATTCTCCAGTAATCCCGTCTGTTTGGTATTATAGAAAGAATGTGCAGTGTTTATTATTGGGGGGGAGGGTGCTGATAAGAGAGTGGACTGAAGTTAAGCCACTGAGAGCATTTCTCAATTAACCCTTTCTGTTTCCTTTGTCTTTCCCTGTGTTTTGTAGAATTAATGTGCATTGTAATGTGAGTGGGAAAGAGAGGTTATATTGGAAGGATTTGAAGAAAGCAGATTTTACAAGAGAAACACTACTGTGTCCAGAAACTTTGAATAGGATAGAATGAGAAGGTTAGGCATAGACGCAGGTTGTTTAGAGAATAGAGTTGAGCAGAGTTTACTGAACAATGGGAAAGGACCAGGAAAAGTTGCAGAAAGAAATGTCAGGTCATGGACAGATAAGCAGAAATGAATATGGTAAGATAGATTGTAGAAGGTTTTCAGAAGATGAGCAGGAAGCCTAGCAGAAAGAAAGGCGTTTTTAGCTAGTTTTTTGGTATAACGTAGTTAAGAGATTCAAGAGGAGAAAGCATGTAGGGGGGTATGTGTATTGCTTATGAACAATGTAATGCCTTTGTGTTGACTACAGCCCCTCCCTGTAATGGCGGCCGCACTTGCAGTGTTTACAACCCCACATAGTGTGACTCTGCAGTAAATGTAGTGAGGCCTGCCCCCACCCTGAAGTTACTTCCCCCCATGTTCTCACTTTCAGGGTGTGTGATGTTACTTCCGGTCCCTCCCCATCCGGGACAGGACCTGGCCCCGCCCCTTCCTCCTCCAGCGGCCATTTTGCCTCACCTGGAAGTGCTGCTGCCCCTGGCCCCGCCCCTTCTTCCGGCAGCCATTTTGCCTCACCTGGGAGATCTGTAGCCCCGCCCCTTTTCTGCCTCTGGCGGCCATTTTGCTGCACTTGGGAGGCCTATATTCCCCAATGCCACTGTATCCAGTGCTAACATCATGATTGTCTGAAGTAATGTTTTGTTTGACCAGACTTTGTTACGCTCCAAGATGTGGCCACTTTGGATGCGTGATAAGTTCAGGGAAACAAACCTTTGTGAAGATGCAGCTTGGGACATAGTAGATGACTAAGCTGATTTATAGTGTATGGAAGATTGGAGTTGATGCATGGGGGGGCAGAGGCCGGGAATACATGACAGGGGACGCTCTCTCATGTTCCCAGGGGCTCTGTTTTCCACTGCCCCCTTCTCCAATGGATACTCAGACCGATGATGTTATGGAAGGCTCCTACAGATGAAATAATTTCCCTATAGCCACCCAGCAAACTTTTTCACGCAATTTGGTGAAGTAATTTTACTTTTTATGTGAAGAAAGAGGGACTGAATTGCCCAGAGTAGGATGTTAATTCATCCGTATTCTTTAGTTTTTCTTTAAGTCTTTTGTATATTCTAGTGTCAGTCTACACTGAAGCTATAATTATATTCCGACAGGAGAGTAAAAGCTAAACGCTGGCCATACCCTGAAATACTATTACACTGGGTGACGTAAAATTTGACTTGTGTTGCGCCCCCTTGTGTTAAAAAATGCTAACTGCGACCTGAAAAGAAAAAATTTTTTTTTTTTTGTAAGGAGATTTTCGCTCAGACTTCGCTGCATACAATGTCACCTTGACCTACAAAGTGTTTGTTTTTGTGCCTCTTGGTTTACTAGTTTGAACGCAATTACTCTTTTTTTTCCATTGAGTATTCCGGTTCAAAAGGGGGGAGGCATAGATGATCTGGGTCATAGATGATCTAGGTGTTGTAGATCAGCTGTTGGGTTTTTAAAAAAATAAATGGAATAAGATAACAAGATTCCGAGCCATGTGAAATAGAACATCAGCACGATTATTTAGTACTAATTCAGTAAGAAACTGCAGGTATGCAAACAGTTATCAGAACCTCTGTTGATAATGCATATGTTGAGCTTTTTGCAGATGGTACCAGGGTGAGGATTGATGACTCCACATCGGATATGCAGTGGTCACACAACAAGATGTCCTAGAAGCAGAAGCTCTGCCTCCGCATGTCTCAGCACAAGAAGCGGAATTGAAGGCCCTCACTGAGGCGAGTAGAGTGGCGAGAGGTAAGACCGGCAACCCTTTACAGTGACTCCTGGTATGCATTTGGCATAGCTCATGATTACGGCCCAATATGGAAGGCCAGACAGTTTTTTACCTTAGCAGGACAACCAATTGAGAATGGTGCAGCGGTACAGAGTCGCATGGAGGCCCTACTGCTACCTGACAAAGTTGAGAGTTCGCACCGATTCCTACACTGGAGAGGTGAGAGACGACACCCTCGCTGACAGCGCAGCAAAGGCAGCGGCCCTTAAGCCGTGGAAGAAAGAAGAAAAAGATACTGACGGCATGAGTCAGTGGTAAAAACTTTGGACATTGACAAAAATTTGGACTTTGATATGCTAAAGACTTTTACAGTTACAAGCCAGCAAGGAAGGAAAGGATAAATGGACTAATATGGGAGCAGCAGAAACAGGACAGCGTGTGGTGAACAGTCAACAGCACTTGCCTACCACAGTTCCTGTATCCCATGATGGCCCAGCTGATGGACGGAAAGACCCACCTAGTAAAGCAGCAATGACGACGACGCTTGAAAGAGGTTGGGCGACTTCTAGGTTCTCTGTAGCTGCTGCATCATTTGTTCGGTTTAGCATGATCTATGCCATGGGTGAGTCAGGGCAGAAGTAAATTTGCCACATCACACTTGCCTAGACCACTCTACTCATTTCAGGGATTGCAAATTGACTACGTTCAGCTCCCACTTGTTGGGAAGTATGAATACGTGCTTGTTGTTGTTGATGTCTTTGCAGGTTAGAGGCTGACCCTGTTACCAAGGCGTACAAGTAGGTAACCCCAAAGAAGCTCATGAACGAGGTAAACTGTGAATATGGGGTACCAGAAGTGATTCAGAGTCAGACAGAGGTACAAACTTCGCAGGTGAATGTAACATGTCATGTCTGCTCTGGGTGTATCCCAGGCCTTTTACATACTGTACCATCTTTAGAGTAATGGAAAGGTGGAGAGACATAGTGGCACGCAAAAAGTAAGATACTTAAAAATGACGCCACTTTGGAAAGACTGTCATCCAATAGCCTTATACAGTGTTAGATATGAACCCAGGGGGGATTATACATTATCTCCCTATGAGATTGTTTGGGCTAGCCCCAAGGCTAGGTCGTTACTATCCTCAGTAGTTACAATTACAATCTGATGTGTTGACTGAGTATGTGATTTCCGTTGTTAAAGAACTAACCAAAGCCTATGCACAGGTGTTCTCTTCCAGACTCAGAGGCAGACACTGGGACACATATCTTGCAGCCTGGGGATTGGGTGTGCGTCAAGAAGTTCCTCAGGAAGCACCCTCTTGAGCCCCGATTTAATGGCCCCTACCAGGTGCTTCTGACTACTGCCACAGCTGTGAAACTAGCCGAAAGACTTACATGGATCCATGCTTCATACTGTAAGAAAGCTTCAGATCCGGGAGACCAGTCTTAGTTGTGACAAAGACATTACTCTGGTTAGGGCTAGTGAGAGAGGGGGGTGGCAACTGGAATCCTTAGTCGGAAGAATATGAGGGTATGGTTACCTTCTAGTATAACTCGTCCAATGCTCAAGTAGCTGCATATTCCTTCGACTATTGTACTGTGGTCCCGTGTCTAGGCGCAAGATCCCACCGCAGGCCAGATTTAGCTCAGTCCAGCTGGTTATAGGACTTATATACCCGGGGAATACAATATGTTTGCGCCACTGATAACGCCTGGGGAGAAGACTGCCGTTATCGGGGATTAGTGGGATGTAACGCAGGAATAGACTGGTCCTATAAACCGCAAAGTGCCTTAAATAAGAAAGACAAGAGCGGGAAATCCCTAATTAGTCGTATAATCCTCCTTGAGAATAATAAGGACAGCGGGTATTGGAAGGCTGAACTTAGTATGCTGCTTGGTTTTAATGCGGTTTTTACACTAACCATGGGAGATCCAAGCCCGGGGGACGGAGGGACTTATAGTCTGTGGACATACCGGTACGGGAGGACAGATCCCTTAGGGAAGTTTAAAATAAGGGGTATGGTAGATGCACCCGAATGGAAGCCTTCACTTAGTCCCGTGCCCATAATTAACCCCCTCCGCCGTAAGATAAAGACCTTGACGAACATGATGATCATAGCTGACCCTACCTTTAGTGGACACCTTGACAGTAGCGACTGGCTACTCTGACCAGAATCTCTAGTTGGAGTTGATGAGGTACAATGCTAACAGGAGCAACAAGTCTAACTGTTGCGTGTGCGGTAGTGCCCGACTACACTCGGGGATGGTCCCCCTAAATCTCCCTGTAGATGCTGAAGAGTGGTTTATTAGTCTCTTCACGAACATTTCCGCTAATTACACTGTCCGTGAGAAATAGAAGAAGGAATACTCTATAACTACTTAAGTGTTTTGTACCGGAGAGAGTATTACTGACTACCCTGGAAACTACACCTGCCAGGCAAATAGGCAGGGTGGAGGGAGATTTTTTTTGGGGGAACTCACCAACGGGTATTGCTCCTCCTACAGTACGATAGGAGGGGAATGGATGCAGAATCAGGTCCAGTCCTTAGGAGACGTTTACTGGCTTTGTGGAGACATGAGGTAGAGGACCCGCCTGGAGGGTAATTGGACAGGGGAGTGTGCCTTAGTAAAGCCCTTATGCTCCTCCACATCCTGTCAGACAGCATTGAGGATAATGAGGTTACCCCCAATAGTTAATTTATCTTGATCCAACTCAGTCTGTGTTCTGTGGTTATCCTGTCATGTTGGTCTATCCTTGTTTTCCGCATAGGTACGGCGGTTCCTTCCAGTCTTGTCACTAGCTAGTGTAGGGTCAGGGTGAGGCGACCTGGACGTGTTCACCATTAGGACTATCTCCAGGAGGGACATTGGTGTGGGTGAAGATTAGGGAGTCCCACACCGTGCGTACCTGTGCACACTACTAGTATTGTAACATTATACTAGAGCGAGAAGAGAGACCCCTGGTGGTAGTTTTGATCTACACGTATACATTGACGTCATAGGATAGCCAAGGGGGGTACCTGACAAATTTTAAAAATTAGAGACGAAGTTAAAACTAGATTCAAGTCCATTTTCCTGATCATTATGGTAAATAAATGTTGACTGGATTAATTATGTTTTATTATAATTAGCAGTGGTTTATAAATTATACTAGAGATGCCTTATAGGGACTAGTCAACCAATAGGACCTACCTCGACTATGACTTTTAAAAAAAATTAGAATGGCCTTAGATATGACTTTAGCTAAAAAGGGGAGTGTCTGTAAGATGATAGGGGAGACTTGTGGTACCTACATCCTAGACGACACGTGACCCGCGGGTAAAGACGCAGTTGCCATTAAGAAGCTGACCGCGCTAACTAAAAAGAGCTAACTTTTGGGACCAGCACTCGCCATGGATGAGCGGGTGGTAAAGGATCCTGGCACAGACGGGCGTCGCTGTTGTATGTGAACTGATAATTACCTTTTCTGTTCTAGTCTGCTGTGTTATCCCCTGTGTCAGAGAGACCTGTGAAACTGATGCTGGAAAAGCCGCTCCCACCATGAGTTTGCTGGATGCATCCCCAGAAGGAGTGGACAAGTCCTACACCCCCTTGAAGACTCTAAAACGAACCTTCAACGCGCTCCAGTTATAGGCTTACGCGCAGAGAACTGTGAAAATCAGATAGAGAGTTAAAGGATAGACATTTTAAGGGGGGATTGTAGTAGACATGATAATTAATTAGTATAAAATGTCTATCGATTTGCACTAGACGTATTATGTGTGTTTTGTGACTTCAGCCTAATGTGAAACTCTGCTGCATAAGGAAAGAGTTAAATCACAGTGTTATGTTATTGCTTCAGTGTCTTCCCAGTCCTCCCCATCCCCCACACAGAATCTTCTTGAACAAAGAGATATCTACTTTCAGTTTCAGATTCGAGCACATGTTTGTGAGACAAAGACTTGCTTATACATTGGACTTGAGAGAAGGTGGGCAGGAAGGAGGGGGGATTCTATATGATCCGACAAATGAGAATCATAAATGTTACTGATGTAATCTGTTAAACGCCCATAAAGGGCAGGTGTTATCCTTTTCAATAAAAGGCCCTGTCTGGCTGTTTCTAGGCAGAGAGCCATTTTGAGCATGAGACTGATACCTCGTGTTTGACCTGGTCAGTGTGCGCATACTGCTTCTACACAATTAGGAAGCTACAAAATACCCCGAAACCTGCTGGAGAAAACCGTAATCCAGATCAATAGTAGTCTGTGGGTGATGGATGACACAGAGCGTGATCCGTGAGCAATTTATCGCTGGGAGATCATTGCCCGTGGACAGACAGACTAAATGAGAAAATATAGGCTTCTACCTCATTGATTTTTTTTTTTGGCTTCCTCTGGATGGACATTGGGGGAAAATAAGCTGAAGTGGTTGGACATGCATCTTTTGGCCTTACACACTATGTTGTTATTTTCCTTTTGCACATGAAGCTGTTAGAACAAGCAGGGGCGTAACTATAGAGGATGCGGTTGCACCCAGGCCCAGGAGCCTTGGGGGGCCCATAACTACTCTCTTCTCCATATAGGGAGCCCAGTACTATGAATAAAGCATGATAGGTGGGGGCCCTGTTACAGGTTTTGCATTGGGGCCCAGGAACTTCAAGTTACGCCTCTGAGAACAAGTGTGATAGAGCCACCCTTATTGTGGCAAATAGGACACAGCGAGTCTTCCTGTTCTCTGGGTCTCTGGCAATTCTGTCCCTAAAGCTACTCACATACCTTAAATTAGCTGTCAACTCAATTAGTCAACAATAGAGATGAGCAAGTATACTCGCTAAAGGCAATTGCTCGAGCGAGCATTGCCTTTAGTGAGTACCTGCCCGCTCGAGACGGAAGGTTCGGGTGCCGGCAGCGGGCAGGGAACTGTGGGGGAGAGCGGGGCGGAACGGAGAGGAGATCTCTCTCTCCCTCTCCCCCCCCCCCCCCCCCCCCCCGCTCCCTCCTGCTGACCGCTCCTTCGCGCCGGCACCTGAACCTTCCGTCTCGAGCGGTGAGATACTCGCTAAAGGCAATGCTCGCTCGAGCAATTGCCTTTAGCGAGTAAACTCGCTCATCTTTAGTCAACACCTATTAACCCTGACTTCCCCACACGAGTTAAGCATGCATGTATTCTCATTGGGCTTATCACCCTTGAGAACAATGTTCCCCATCCTTCTTTGAGTGACAGTGAATATTGGGAAGAGTTGGACATTACTGTACACAACTTGATGGGTTCATTTAACTTTTTTCTAATATGCTTTCTTCATCTTTCATTTTTAGATGATCTCTACTAAATCATAGAAGCAAGCTGATTGGTTACTTTTCAGCAGTGAGACGCCCACCAATAAGCAAGTTATCCTCTATCCTGTGGAACTTGTGATTCTGGTACAACCTCTTTAAAAGAAACTAGGTCTGGAATGTGACTAGTCATCTCGCTCAGATTTCACCTTCTTGTTCTCAGGGTTTTTTTGAGCCCATTCCAGCAGGCTATGATACACATTCCCATCATACATCCCAAGAGCCGATAACAACTGTTCATCTGTGAAATCAAAAGCATCAACCAGTAGAACTGCATCTTTCCTACAAATAGAAAAAGAAAATGTTTTAGAGTTGAGTAAATTTAAGTTTCTCCTAAATTTCAGTCTATTAATATCAATAGGATGCAACTCTAGTCACTGCACTTCAGGTGCCAACCTGCACCAAACCTCATGGTTACCCACCAGAGCTCAGCCAGGAGGCTCAGGTAAGCTGTAGTGACCACGTCCAGCTGTTTCCCTGATAGGTACCCATGTTGTAAGAAGTCACCAGCACTTGTGACTATTCCATGTAAAGCATACAGGTCACAGAGCCGCTTCAGAACGGCTTTAACATCAGGCTGATCGGTGAGTGAATTCAGAGCCGAGATGAAAACCTTCACTGATAAAAAGTGTGAATGAGCCTAAAAGACATATAACCCCATTGACTGGATGCACTCAATGGGAAACCTAATGTATTGTGTTCACCGTATATACATAACTCACTAATGCTGGGTTTACATTAGCATTTTTAGGTTTCTTAAATCTCATCTACATGGCTTGTAGTGTAAATGCTGCAGATTTTCCATCTGGAAATTCTGCAGCATTTCCATCCTGTGTGAAAATCCCCCTAGGGCAGTCTTGGAGACTGGAGAAAAAAAATTAATTTCACATTCTCTGTATACATTGCAAAAACACGTACCGTACATTCATTTCTAAAAGACTTCTAACTGAGGTTAAAGGGAAAGGGTAACTAGGGTTACCTTACAGTTCTTCTTACTCATGATGCCACCGTTCCTCCCTGTGTGGTGAACCTTGAGACGGAAATAAAGTAGTCCATGCACATGGATAACTTTCTGAGGAAAATGGGGACAGTCTGTAATGCCTGTTTACTTAAGTCCAACAAAGTTCCAACAACAACAGTGACAATCCAGAAGAAGAATACTTTACATTTTCAGAAGGTGATGTGACAAGGAGGACTCTTGAGGTAATCCAATCAATCCACAGTCTCAGTTATCTGTGAGATTCTGCTCCAGGCAACACTCTCTCTCTCCTCTCGTACTCTCTATCAGTCATACAGCAAAAGTGGAGTGATTTACCACAGGATACCATACAGAACCTGTATGCCTCCATGCCCTCCTGTATCACATCTTACATCCAAGCTAGAAGCAGTACAATAGGGTACGAGAGCCACCATGGCCGCCTATATCACATCTTGTATCCAAGCTAAAGGCGGCTCAACAGGGTACTAGAGCCTCCATGCCCTCCTGTATCACATCTTGCATCCAAGCTAGAGGCAGCCCCACAGGTTACTAGAGCCTCCATGCCCACCCGTATCACATCTTGCATCCAAACTAGAGACACTACAACATGGTACTGCAGCCTACATGCCTGCCCATATCACATCTTGCATCCAAGCTAGAGATGGCCCAACAGGGTACTAGAGCCTACATGCCCACCCATATCACATCTTGCATCCAAGCTAGAGGTGGTACAACGGGGTACTAGAGCCTCCCTTCAAATGTTCGGATTCCATAATAAGTTATCCCTTTGCTCTGATATTGTAATCACTTACTTATATCGATATTACAATCACACAGAGAAAGTTACATTCGATTCTGACAACTCCTTCTAGGTGTGTGTTTTTTTTACAATGAGTGTATGTTAATCAGAGCTGGCACTCGATTAACCATTGAATGACATAATTGAATGGCTGTGATTGGTTCATTGAGCGCCGCTTCTGATTGGCTGACATGGCGCTCGATGAACCAATCAGAGCAATCGCTTGCTGAAGGCGGGGTATTCCATCCCCGCTACCAGAAAGAGAATACTTTGTAGGCGTTCAGGAGTACACGGAAGCCTGCAGTAGAACCACAGCCCAGCACGAAGGATCCAAACACAGTTTTTCAATGTAGTTTTGCTAGGGCTTATTTTTGGGGGAGGGCTTATATTTTTACTATCGGGGAAACACAGTATGAAGCTCAGCCAAGAGACTAAACTTCATAGGCCACCGTAGCTGGCAGACCCAGAGGCTGTATTCAACCAACCCATCAGGACCTCACGATCACATCAGGGTGGTCTGATGAGTGACAGAGGGAACCTTTTAAATGCCGCAATCACACTGACCATGACGTGTGAGGGGGTTAAACACCTGAAATCGGAGGTTTCTTCGATACTCGGTGTTACAAGTACCAGGCTGTTATCCAAGCACCCGCTCCCCCTGGCACAAGAGCCCAGCCAAGCTTCTGATGCAGCTGCCATCAAAAGATGTAAGGGCGGTTATTAAGGGGTTACAG
This sequence comes from Eleutherodactylus coqui, assembly GCF_035609145.1. Taxonomy (NCBI): domain Eukaryota; kingdom Metazoa; phylum Chordata; class Amphibia; order Anura; family Eleutherodactylidae; genus Eleutherodactylus; species Eleutherodactylus coqui. Next base: position 176,383,209 of record NC_089839.1, read on the forward strand.
CGACAATTCTGCTAAATTAGGCAAAAGAATAGGGCACATGCTTTTACAGAAAGAAATTGCATGCACAGCAATTCCTTAATTACCTAGTGATAAAATCTATTTCCCGCTGTCCTCTTATGTGAAGGAGCTCCAGTCAGAAGTACTGCAATGCATTACCATAGCGATCAGAGTTTTCGCAGCGTCCGAGGAGCGCGTCTTGGCCTAGGAGACAGCGGGGTTTAGGTTAGGGCCTCGTCACGGTGGCACTACCATCTCCCACCTGGAGGGTAACCCGCTTGCATTGACCCCCCAAAAATATCAACAATACAACAATTAAATTAAACCGTACCCCCTTACACAGTCACTTATGCCCCATTTACATGGGACAATTATCATGCAAATTTCATTTAATCAAATTGTATCTAAATGCAAACCATCATTTACTATTCGTTTGTTTCTCACTTTCAGCCAGCATAAAAATCCTCGCTGTTTCGTTCACTTATCGCCGCGTCTAAACGCTCCCCGCTCAATGTGTCACATAGAATGGGAAGCACTGAGCAAGGAGTTACCAACAAGTGAGCGATTCTCAATGATGATCTACCTGTCTAAACGTTCTGCAGGAGTGCGAACAACTAGCGGTGACGTCACCCGCTCCTGCAGAACATGTAGCTGACAGTTGTCCAATGTTAATGGGTCTTTAGAAACACGGATGTAGTTTGGGTAAGAGCATAAGTAGTGTGCAGCAGCTATATGTTTCTATAGGGCGCTCTTGTACAAAGACAACTAAACCAATTGAGATACAAGAGGTCTTGTAAAAAGCGTTCAGGGTGTCCAAAGCAAGTGCAGTGAGCTACCTAGAAGGGAGGGGGACACAGTTGTCACTTATCACGTTAGTTCTACCATTTCCTTCCCTGTAAGGGTAGCATGGGACCTGTCCAAGTTACTACTAGGGGGAGGTCACGGGAAACCGCGGTTTTAACCTACAGTTTGTTGCCACAGGTGACGCCACCGTTCCTTCCTCTGCGGTGAATCCGGATGATGGAATAATAGTCCACACACACAGGGGGTCGTTTGAAACAAAGCCAAGAAAGGATGGCAGTGTTACTTTACCTGTAAATCCAAACAGAACAGTTCAACAGGTAGATAGGTCAAAACAAGTCACTGGTGCAGATGCAGTTTATGGTGCAACAGGGAGGAAATCACAGGATGAATATCGGGCCCACAGTCTCAGTTATGTGTATGACTCCGCTCCTGGCCAAAACACTGACTGACTTGCACATCATCTTTGCAATCACATATATGAAGCATGGTCACCTGACTTCCAAACTCACAACATAAAATGATACATTTGCAGACAGAGACAGCTCATTTGCAGACACTAACCTTTTCATTCCTGCAAACTGTAATACACATTCTGCTGATTCATTTCCCATTCCAAGACAATGTACAAGACAATACAGACAATATACAGCAGACATTTTATAGGGGTCCTATTAATTCTTTGCCACTACACAATCAGATCTCGCAACTTATTTCCATAGTACCAGATACAAAATCAGAACTTTGGTCATCACAGCCTGCATAGTCACTTCTCTTTATCTAAGCTCTTTTGATACATGAAGTCTGTTATAAAATTCTATATCATTCCAAATACTGACATTGACAGCTCTAAAATGGTTGTCATTTTGCTCATATTAATAGCTTAGTTAATTATAGCTTAGTTAAACACAAATCATCCTTCCCATGCACAACGGAGGAACGGTACATGGTAAATGGTATTTAGGGACCAAACCCCCTGAAGAAATGCAAACCCCAGAACAGACCCCTATATGACTTCCCAGCCCAGATTCTCTCAGTAATGGCGGCATCACACGAACGTTTGTGCTGCGTAATTGTACATGAACGAGGTTTGAGTAGGATCATAATCAGCGTGTTGCTTGCGCTTCTGCACATATTACTGTAATTTTTGTGCACACAAGGCCCATTCACACACACTCTTGAATTTAATGGCTGTTTAAGCCTTATGAGGTTCAGCTAGGATGAGGTTCTGGGGTCGGTGTGAGGGTTCTTTCTCCTCAAGACATTGCATTGTGTATTTGTGCTACAAAGTTCCAGTTTTGTCTTCTCTTTCCATAGAACATTTTCCCAGAACCATTGTGGAGCATCCAGGTGTCTCAGGAAAGCTAGATGAGTAACAATGTTTTTTTGGATAACAGTGGCTTCCCTCATGGTGTCCTTCCATGAATACCATTTGTGTTCACTTGGTTTTCTATTAGTGGACACATGGACAGAGTTTATTTAGCATTTTCTGGAATCTTCTGTAGGCCTTTTGCTGTTACTCTTGGCTTCTTTGTCACCACTTTTAGGATTACCCATTGTGCTCTTGGAGAAATCTTAACAGGACACCCACCCCTAACATTATATTCACACTGCAGATATTTGCAGCGGATTTGACATCGAATTTACATCAAATCTGCAACAAATCCAAAATGCTCCATTGCTGTCATTGAAGTCACATTTTTTTATGCCGGCTGATATGAATTTTCTTCATTTGTAGATAATTTCTCTAACCATGGATTGATGTACACCAAGATACTTCGCAATTTCTGTAGCTTTTTCCAACCTTATGTGTCTCTGTATTATGCATTGTGAGGTCTTCTGAAAGTTGTTTGCATGAACCAGTCTTTCTTGAAAAGACTTTGTGTGCTTTTAATTAATGGGCAAGGCACCTGTTTAACCCACGCTTCCATCTCATTTCCTTAAAGGGGTTTTCTCATAAAAAAATAAATAAATCCTATACTCACCTATTCCTCCACAGGCGGTCTTCTTACAGCATCTTCTCCTTGCTCATCTTCTGCAGTCACCAGGGTCACGTCTCCTCCTGCCGTGCCGGTTTGTTATGAAGCCGGCATTGCTCACATTCTTCAGTGAAGGTCACATGACCATGACATAGCCTTCACTGACTAGGAAGGAATCCCAATCTATTGCCGAGATTACATGCATGAGTAGTCTTTGCAGAAGCTCGGCATTTCCCCTGCTGGCCTGTGAACTGTGACGTAGTGTACATTGGCTGTCAGGAAGGAGACTGCCTGTGAATGTACGCTTTGACACAGGAAGTAGAGGAATCAGCCAGCTGGAGGGGAGGTGACTCCCCTGTACTGCAGGAGACAGGAGAAGATCAGGGAGGTGAAGATCTGGTAAGTATACTGACAGGGAACGAATAGGTAAGTACTGAATTTTTTCTTTTTAATGACAGAACCCCTTTAATTGAAACTCTTTTTGCCAATTAGCTCTTGCAGAAGTCACAGAGGCTCGCTTAAGGGCCATTTACACGGAAAGATAATTTTTCAAACGTTTGAAATTTTTAGCGATCTTTATGCATAGAGTGTTAATGGACACTAATGTCCATTAACACTTTATAATCTTGATTTGCAGGTAAAGGGGCCTCCAGGAGCTGTTTGCAAAGTCCAGCATGTGATTACTCACACACCCAGCTGTGCACACAGCTGTACTGCTCTCATCAGGGCTGCCAGTAGAATACAATGTAATCTCTGGCTCCTGTGGAGAACACAGCATGCAGTCTGTTGAGAGATTCTTTTTCTCTCTCACCTTATAATCATTGTTTAGACAAAAAGTGCATGATGGCAGTATTTACATGTAGCGATTATCACTCATTTTCAGTTGTTTGAACAAATTTTGAGTGATAATATTGCATGTAAATGGGTGTTTTCTTTTTCTCTCAGCACGGTGAATATTTAGTTAAAGGGGTTCTGTCACTAGAAAAAAAAACAATGCTTACCTATTCCTCCCCAGGCAGCCTACTTACCACATCTTCTCCTCACTGATCTTTTCTTGGCTCTTGCAGTTTCCCATCGATCCACAGTCAGTGGGGAAGCTGGAAAGGTGCACGCTTGTTGTCCAGACTCCGACTCCAAAGAATTAACCAGTAATCATCAAGACAAGTAGAGAGCATGCAGTACTCAGGAAACTTCTTGGTAGAAAATCATATGTGCAGATGTATTTTTATTCGGTCCACTAAGCCACGTTTTGACCAACTTGAATGGTCTTTATCAAGCTTGAGTGCTGCCTTCTCTCTACTAGTCTAACCGATTCTTCGCTGTCTTGTCGCGCAAGTTTCTATACTTTTGCAGAGAAACAGAGAGCATGCACAGTCTCTGCAATAGCTCGGCATTCCCTGCTAGGCAGTTAACGTTACGTCACTACTGAAGTAGCGAACATTGCCCAGCAGGAAGAAGAATGCTGGCAAAGGACACATCATAACAAGATGAAGAGGATCTGGACGGTTTGCAGTGAGGTGACCCAGGGACTGTAGGAGATGCTGTAAGAAGATGGCCTGCGGAGGAATAGACAAGTTTTTTTTTCTTTTTTAATAACAAGACCCATATAATGTGCTTCACCCTGTGCCAGCACTGTATTGATGCCTCCACCCTGTACCAGTCATTGTTCTGGTTGCCATCCACTGTAGGTTACAATATAAACTCCTTGCTCTCATCCATAAAACTCTCCACAGCGCTGCACCACCCTATATCTTCTCCATATCTATCACCCTACCCTGCTTTGCAACTTGCTAATGATTGTACTCCAAGGGTGCCTTTACATGGGCCAACTGTCATTCTAATAGCAGCTGGAAACAGTCACTTGTGTATGGTTTTAGCATAAGAATAACTATTGTTTTTGCGCTTTTACACAGAACAAATGTTCTTGATTTGTTCATTTTGCGGGTGCTGAAGCGCGTCTCTCTGCAAAATTATTGGCTCGTTGTTGGAAGACGAATGATTAACCGCTTATACCAGATGATAAGCAACCAATCAGGGACTATTTTTAGGTGAGCTGAAACCAAGTGACCAGTGAACAAATTCTATCTCATCATCCTGCTGGTGGTCTTGTTTATACGGCGCAATGATTACTTACATTCACTGTTTTGAGATATTATTTGAAAGACAGTTGTCCTTTGTAAAGACGCCCTAAACTCATCAGACAGAGAACAGAAGAATTGGAAGAAACACAAACTAAGGATTTGTTTTAAGTAGAGGAACTCTTTTTTAATTTTTCAATTTTTTTAATTATTAATATATCAATGGTAAAAGGGGGAAAGGGTAGGAAGAAAGGGTAAAGGGTAAAGAAAGGGTAAAGGGAAGTTAGGAAGTAGAACGAAATGTTCCGCTGTTTTCTTTTTCAAGATGACTGTGTTTTCCTCTTGGGATCATCAGGCCAGTTTCAGGTGTAGACTGGACCCTAGAAGAACAATGAAACATGAGAATACCTGAGTAGATGCAAGTAACAAAGCCATCTGTTATATCATCACGATAACATTATAATAAGCCACCCTTATAAAAGAGATACCCGTGTGAAGGTACTCTCAGAGGGAGAAAATCGTGCGAGTTTTGTGCATTGTAAAACGCACAAAATATCCTCGAAAATACAGCCCGTTATTTCTGATGGGTATATTTACATTGGAGATTTTTCTCTGGCAGCGATGCTGTAAGACGGAAAAATCACAGCATGTTCTATTCTCATGCAGATGTGCATCTCCTGCTCGGCACACAGACAACGGGGAGTCCGTGTGTTGTGCGATGCGACTTCTGTCCGAGAATGTTGGGTGGAACACGCTCTCGCCCATGTGAATTCAGAGCTCTTCACAATAAATCATGTGGCACATAAGTAGATTTGGTTTTGCTAAAAGATTTTTAAAGTTTTATCAGTCTTCATCCAACTGAAAACAGCAAACTACAAGTTCAAGTTTGTACAAGTATATTAAACTCCTGCTCCCTCTCCACCCCTCTCTGGCTGTCAGCAAGGTAGAAGGCAGGAGGGGGCGGGCGCTAGTGTGCTAATTTCCTGCCCCCTCCCCTTGCTGGAAGCCGGCAAGGGGAGGAGAGGGGGAGAGAAGAGGGAGGGAGTTTAGCAGAGCCTCTGATAAAGTCCCTCCCACCTCCCTTTTTTTAGCAGCTCCCATAGAAGTCTGAGGGACTGGCTGCCTTATTCTGGCTGGAAGATAGTTCCAGAACTGTCGTTTTTGACCGGTGTAAAAATAGCCGGCCAGAATGCACACTATATGCTCAATTTTTTGTGGCCGGCCTTTTTTACAGACAGGAGAATCATCCATCTGAACTGATGCATTGGGATTCAGTGCATCAGATGGTCGCATATATCGGCCAGTCGGGAAAACTTGGCAGAAATACGCTGCCGTGGAGAAAAGAGAAAGGGAGAGATTTGAGCGATGACGATATCTGTATAGCTGCAAAATATGATAAAGATATAAAAACAACAGGAACAAATGATTACCTTTATTTAGATGGAACGCTTGTCATTCAGCCATTTGTCTTTGAGGAGTGTCTTCAGAGTAGGTCTTTTTCGCGGGTCTGGCTGCAGGAGTTTCCTTATAAAGTTTACAGCTCCTGATTTAAAATTACATTTACAAAATAAATCTGAGTATATATTCTTGTTCTAGACTATAGATGAGCGAGCATTGCCTTTAGCGAGTATCTCCCCCGCTCGAGACGGAAGGTTCGGGTGGCGGCAGCGGGCACGGAGCTGCGGGAGAGAGCGGGGTGGAAAGGAGGGGAGATTTCTCTCTCCCTCTCTCCCCCCCGCTTCCTCCTGCTGACAGCCGCCACTCACCGCTCCCACGCGCTGGCACCCGAACCTTCTGTCTCGAGCTGGGGAGATACTCGCTAAAAGCAATGCTCACTCGAACAATTGCCTTTAGCGAGTATACTCACTCATCTCTATTCTAGACACTACAGAGACAAGTTCTGAAGGCAATGCTTTATGTCCCATGTTTGATGGTAACAGCCCCCTGTCATACACTGAATGTTACCTTTAGACAGTTCTGTTGGGAATACTATTTGCCTGTCTTTCAGTTGGTTGACAAAGTTATTTCCGATGTTTAGCTCTGAATTATAAGGGAACTGGCCAGTCAGCATTGCGTAGACGGTGACTCCACTGAAATAGAGAATACAAATCAAAGAGGTAAGTTAGAAATTATCCATATTGTTGTACTTGTACAATTGGGCTAAATGGAAGCTTTTAATAGAATCCATCATCAGTTTTCTGCTGCCGAAGGACGGTACTGGCTTCTTCTTGCCCGGATCATCTACTCTGCCAGGTCTCTCCCTGTTTGTGCATAGAAAGAGACATGTCCGTCTAGGCGAACTGGGCAGGGAGAAGCCTGCGGGGCCTGAGGAGTCCTTATAAAACCAGCTAAGTCTACTTACATTGACCAGACGTCAACTTTCGCATCGTACGGTTTGCCCATAAGTAGTTCTGGGGCCGCATAAGCTCTTGTCCCGCACTGGGTTCTAAGAGGCTGGGGGCATAAGCCATAATAGCTGATGGTGTTGCTTAGGCCAAAATCTGTAAATTATAAATAAATATTCATAAGAAGTGATTCCTAATTCTATATAGATTCACATCCTACACAAATCTAGAAGGAATTGTATCTAATTTATCTACAATTCTGCTCTTTCTATGCCTAGGAGTCTTCACTGAAGGCGTTGTGCGGGGCATCAGCAGGAAAGTTACTTACCCACAAGTTTGATTTGATTATCCTCATCCAGCAAGATATTTTCCAATTTGATGTCTCTATGAATAACAAAGGAAATCGTAAATCAGTTCAGTAGTAATAAATTACAAGCTAAGTACAAGGTAATGGAAATGATCTTTAGGGCGGCTGCACATGAGTGTTTGCAAAAACTGCTCGCTGCAGCGCATGAACGAGGTGTGTCTGCGCAGAGTGCTGAACTTTTTGGGCATGCAGGGCCATTTCACACACGACACACCCTTTTCATGGATTAAAAGTCCAGATGTGTTCTTTTCCTTTTACGCAGTGTTTCACAATTACCCCTTTCGTATTTGCACACCTGACGTAGGCCGCTATTGGATCTTTGTTGTGCAGAATACAGGAAAATAGAGCAGGTCCTACTTTTTAACGGGCGTGCAAAACACAAACCTATTGATATCAATTGGTTCTATTCTATGCTTTTTGCTGTGCAAATACGGTCGTGTGGAGAAGCCCCTACTTTATTATATGTATGGCATTTTCAATTCGCCATGAAGTAACTGCATTGCATTATGTATCCGGCTCTAGTCCTGAATTTTACAACCCAGAGCCGCAGTCACAGTTTTGCTGGTTTATGTTGGAAACCGACAAGAATCTTGCTGGCGGACTCCTCCATAACAGCTTAGCTGAGTCCCTATATAACGCAGTGAGGCGGTTATGCTTCATAGACCAGATCATTGCAATAACGCCACTTTCCAAAATGTCAATCACTGGAGGAAGCTTTGAAAGAACATTGACTTAGTGAAAAATGTCAGGAGGTTTCAGCTCTGAAGCCTCCAGAAATGTAAAGCTAGAATCGTAGAATTCAGTATCAGAGCACAATAAGTAATGCAATGTATATAGAATGTGAATGTATGTAATATACAGTGCATAAAGATGTTTTACCTGTGCACAATCCCCTTTCTATGGAGATGCTCTACGGCGGTGACAATTTGCCTGATGTAACTTTTGGCTTCCCGTTCTTCAATTTTATTTTTTTCAGATAACTTATCAAGGAGGTCACCGCCCTCGCAGAGCTCCATTACCAGATAATATGAACTGCCGGTCTCATAAGCTTCATATAAAGGCACGATGTTTGGGTGCTGAATCATTTTCTGGATCTTGATCTCCCGCTGCAAGTTCTTTATGGCAGTCGGGGTCTTCAGGGTATTGGCCTTATTAATGATTTTTACTGCGACCTATATTACAGACAGGATACATGATGTGCAGTTAGCAAGCGGAAATGAACCCAAACATTATATATTAACTATACTAGGATATAGCAGAGGTGAATTTATCATTATAGCCATTCAGTTCTTCACCTTGATCACTCAGATAACTGAGAGGGTTTACATGCCGTCCTATGAACTTCAGAGATACCATCTAGCAATATGATGGCACATGTTGGCACACTGACGCATGATTAACAGCTCTTCTGCATTAAAACAATTCAGCTCTGCTATACCTGTGTGTGTATTGGTCTGCGTCGTTCATTATAATGTAATGTAGGTGATGAATGATGCTACAATAGTCTTCTTATAATAGATAGAAATAAAAACTGTACCTTGTGGCCGGTTGGATAGTGCAGGCCTTCAGCTACTTTCCCGAAGGAACCTTGGTTTATGGTTTTTCCGATATAATATTCCCCCACACGCAGCCTATGGGGGTAGTGTGGCAGACTGGGCTGCCCACCTCTTGTGCCGTCCTTGACAGGCATGTTTCTGCTAAAGAAGAAAAGATTTCTTTGCATGTTAGTCCCAAAAAACATAGGGTTTTAATGAGGCAATAATGCCTGTCCTGAGTTATAAGCCTATACATATGCCCATATAACCATATCATTCAGTGCCTAATTAACTATAGCATACAGGCTGGTGCACAAATAACACCTATACATTGACCAAACATTACACTTCTAATGTTTATCCGGAGGAAGGCAAAAAAATCAGGTAAAAGCCAATTTTCCCCATTAAAGGGGAAAAAATCACTTGCTGAGCCCAGCCTGGCAATCGGAATAATCCCCGGATCATGACCCTTCTGGAGTAATTAGTGGCTATAACACCTAATATTGTATTGCTCAAAAAAGGCGTCTTGGACCCTCTTGTACTTTTCAGTGATTTCACCATCACCCAGACAGCTGTTTCATGGTTTTTGCCCCTCATTAGTGTACAGTAGGTCAAAAACCCAGAAGCAGCTGTCTGTGTATGGTATTCTGGCTTAGTTAACAATTCCTAGTCATTATTATAAGGCTTGTCTAAAAAGTCTACATTGACTTGCAGGAATGGTGCCTTCCAATAGGGGGCGATGCAGAGGTATTGTTCCATCTCCCATATTTGCAAAATTCCCAGAGGAGCACACGTGGCCTTATAAGTTTTTTCACTAAAATATACCCTTCCTGACCCATGTATTATGGCCGAAAACAGAGCTGAAATCTGGTCCCGGCCAAATGTTGATGTTGCAGCAAATGAGACCATTACTTGCCCACTCAGGAACTGATATCAATTACAAGACAGAAAAAATGTGAATTTTTCCCAGCAAACAGTGCAGATTGTATACATGATGATGGTGGTCTTACCTCAGTATGCAGGTCAGGCACTTTCTCTCTTCCAAAATGGAGGAGGACAATCCGTCCCCTCGCCCCCAAAGGGGGAGCGGAGGTAAAGAAAGCTCTGGAAAGTAAAGAAAGTGGATCATTTACTGAACACAGGCCCCTGGGCACATCTAGTAGCCCCCAGTATCAGCCCTAGGAGCCAAAGTGCTCCTTATCCCCTTCACGCCCCAGGATGGACATTTATGTCCTCTGGGTGTTGGGTCAATATGACGCACGATCGGAAGCCGAGGTCGCTCCATAATATGGATTTTGTGCATATGTGCTGCAAACTTGCAGGTTTCCTGCATATGTCTGGCGCATTTATGCTCTTGCACTGTGCAGAAAATAGGACATGTCACATATTTGTTTGTGCTACCAACATGCCCGTACAAAATACGCATATGGGGACAAACCCGTTGTAATCACTGGGTTCTATTCACTGCGTGTCATGTGCGCTGGTTTTGCGCGCATTATACATAATGCAAATATGACCATGTGAACCCGGCCTAAGTGTCAAGTTGAACTTTGCTACATCTGTACACATCTGGTCACTGAGCTGCCAATAATATGAGGTAAATTATATACGGCAATCTGCTATCATATTACAACCACTGACAGAGGAATTAAATAACATCAACTATCTCATTACACGGACACCATAGTGTTACCTTATAGGAGGGGATACAATTATAACATTGACTTGTACATTCCCACCCCCTAAATAATGCATTTGCCAGCACCCCATATTTTGGACTATGATACAAATGATCTGATAGGTCGGTATTGGCAATTACTCCAGCTTTTGCTTGAGGTCCTTAATAATAAAAGTTCTTACCTGATGAGCTTTTCTCTCAATAAAGGTTTTCACCAGATGAGTTTTTCTCTCAATAAAAGTTTTCAATCCTATGTAGGAAATGTGAAAAGTGCGAGCACAGTGTCACCAAGATGCCACTGCGTCCCACCGTCCACAATGTCTGGCCAGCCAAGCGGCTGCTAGAATGTTAACCGCTGTCTGGATTGTGACATCATCATGGTAGTGATGCCATACAGATCGTGGCATACTGCGTATACAGCACTGATACATGTACTGCTTAGGCTGCCTTTACCATCATGGCATTCATTTATAGTGACTGTAAGACACCATTGTTTTATAATGGCGGCCCTTTAGGTTTCTGCAATGTTTCCATTGTTTGGTGGCATAATATTGCTGCGTGCGGCGCTATTCATTGCAGTCAAATATTAAAATCCGCAGACAAAATCCCCAATACCCTGAAATTTGTGTTGTTTTATTTCTGTACAATATCTGAGTGCGGCTCTAAAACCCCATTCACATGTATTATAGTGTAAGTTCTTCCAGCGTATCGGTGCAGAACCCATGAGACGCCCACCATGGCTGTCTGGTAACTTAACCCCTTAGTCACGGGCCCATTTTATGTCCCAAGGACGATCTGATATGTCAGTTTTTTTCGTTGTGACATTCCTAGAGCCATTACTAGGGCTCATTTTTTGCGGGATAAGTTGTATTTTTTATTACATCATATTGGGGTAGATATAATATGTTGGGGGGTGAGTTTGAGAGAAAAAAAATCACTATTGTTTCTTTAATTTCCTTTTCTCGGCATTCAGCATGCAGAATAAATAATGGGATGACATTATTCTTTGGGTCAGCATGCTTCTGGTGATACGAAGTTTATACAGTTTTTTTTAATTTGCTATTTTTGTAAACTGAAAACACTTTTCTTTATGAATGATTAGTTTTTACATTCGAGGAGCTCTATGAGGCTTGTTTCCTTGCGGGATGAGCTCTAGTCCTCATTTGTTCTATTTTTAGGAGCATTTTTTGTCTTACGGTGTTCACCATGCAGTATCAACAATATGTAAAATTAATTCTGCTGGTCAGTACGATTCCATCAATATGAAACTTATGTAGTTTAAAAAATATTTTACTGCTTTTTTCACCCTTTTTTAAAAATGTTTTTTTGTATAATCGCATTCATAGACCCCCCACATTTATTTTTCTTTGCTCAGCTGTGCAGTTTGAGGCTTTTAATTTTTGCAAGACAAATTCTAATTTTTGTCCGTACCATTTGGTGACTCATATGGCTTTTTGATCACTTTCTATTTAATTTATTCTGAGGCGAGATTTACAAAATTAGCTATTTTTGCCATGTTTTTTGTGCGGGCAAAATAATGTACTAACTTTTCTTTGTGTGTTATTACAAACGCGGCATCACAAGATTTGTAATGATATATATTTATAAATATATATTATTTTTGTACATAATGAAGTGGGAAAGGTGAAGTTTTAACATTTTTATTTTCCTTTTCTCTTTAATATTTTTTTACTTTTTAATCTTTGTTCCATAATCGGACTTCAATATCTCTACATTTGATGTTAAAATACATTAAAGAGGTTTTCTGAGATTCATTTTTTTGCACATACGTACTTATACAAGTTTAAAAATAAGCAACTCAGCTATATATTTTCATTATTGGTTTGTCTTTCGCTGCTGAATGCAGACGGCTGGGTCAGATCCTGCTGCGAGAACTCCCACAGCGGGATGCGACCCGTGCTCCTGCAGTGATCCGTGGCTCACGTGGCGCACTACTATGTGCGGCTGGCGCATAGCGCACATAACAGAGCAGAGCCAGCGCGTCACCAGTGATGTTTCTGTGCAGGCCTCTGCGAGGCTCACACAGAAATAGGGCATGCCGCAATTTGTTTACCACGCGACTTTTCACAAGGTCAGATTGCGGCTGCCCGCATAGGATTGCAGGATTGTGTGCATGTATGCAATACTATGCCAGAGTGCACGGGTGGAAATTCTGCGGAAAATATCGCTGCGGAATTTCCGCCTGTCTGCATTCACCCTTAGTTAAAATACTGCGTTTACATGCAAACAATATTTCCAAGATCCAGCAGCTTGTGCCATGTGCTGAAGTGCCTGCTTTGTGAAGGTGCATTTAGACACAACGATGATCGCTCAAAAGATGGCTTTTGATTGATCATTTTGCATAATCTACTAATTGGTACTAATGCCTATTAGTGCCCATTAGTAGCGTGTGTGCCACTGGGAGTTGAATTTATTTAGGGGACCGCACACTGTTCTCTGAATAAATTCTCTTTGTTCTGCAGGGCTGACAGCTGAGAACAGTTGAGACAATGTAATCAGCTGTTATCAGCACTCACCAGCAGAGCACAGCGTGCGGTCCGTCTTATCAGCTGTTCTGCTGAACTACGGATTTCAAGCCAAACTGAAATCCATCGTCCAACAGAAAACTGAAAGATGGGCACATTTACATGCAACAATTAGAGCTCAAAAGTTGTCTTTTGAGCATATTTTCAGCAATAATCGTGTCTAAATGGGGCTTAAAACCCTGGACTACGCAGCCACTTCAAAAAGAAAGTGGGCACTAAATAGAAAAACATTCAACTCCAATTTATACCATAATCTTTATTAGTGGCAAAGACACAAAGATTTTAGGAAAAAAATCAAGATGAAAAAAGTCTATTTTACATTATCAAGTTGTTTATTAGTGGAAAAAATTAAAACATACAATAAAAAAAGTACAGAATTGGACTCTGGATCTGTAATGACCTAAACATTAACCGTTTTAGGCTATTTGTTCCACATAGTGAATACCATAGAAGCGAAAAACAAAAAAACAGGAAAACAATACCAGAATAGCTGTTTTTTAGTCACTTTGCTTCCTAAATATGGAAAACTGTGTGATCAAAAAGTTGCATCTACCCAAAAATGGTATCAATGGAAACCTCAACTCATCCCTCCCTCAAACAAAATCTCTCACTCAGCTCCACTGATAACAGAATAATGAGACTTCAAAATATGTTGACAAATCAGTTTCTTTTTGTTAAATTTCATCCACTGACTGGGGGGTCAGTGTTGTGTTCTTTAGCTTCCATGAAATAGTGGAGTAGAAGACGCACCAGAGTGCCTCTGTTAACACAACACTGGGCACAACACCGCACCTGGGCTTGTTAAGTTGCTAACTGAACCCTAGAAGACTGGCAACATATCATGGCCCAATGAGTCATAGAATCATGGAATGGTAGAGTTGGAAGGGACCTCCAGGGACATTGGGTCCGACCCCCTGCTCAATGAAGGATCACTAAATCATCCCAGACAGATGTCTGACCAGCCTCTGTTTGAAGACTTCCATTGAAGGAGAACTCACCACCTTGATCACCATCACTATCAAAAAGTTTTTTCTAATATCTAATCTGTGTCTCCTCCCTTTCCGTTTCATCCCTTGTGCAAATGAGAATAGGGCTGATCCCTCTGCACTGTGACAGCTCTTCAGATATTTGTAGACTGCTATTAAGTCTCCTCTTAGCCTTCTTTTTTGCAAGCTAAACATTACCGGATCCTACAACTGTTCTTCACAGGACAATTTGCAGACCACTCATCATCCTGGTAGCTCTTCTCTGATCTGTTTGTCTATGTCTTCTTTTAATTCTGGGTGCCCACAACTGGACACAGTATTCCAAATAAGTTCTTGCTAAGGAAGACTAGAGGGGGATAATTACCTCATATGATCTAGACTTTAGGCTTCTCTTAATACATCCCAGAATTTTGTTTGCCTTTTTTTTGCTGCTGCAATACGCTGTTGACTCATATTCAGTCTATGCTCTATTAGTATACCCAAGTCTTTTTCACATGTGCTGCTTAGTTCAATTCCTCCTGCAGCATCCGAGGAGTGGATCCACAGGCGAAAAGATAGCGGGGAAGAGTTAGTCCCTGTCAATTGGCTCTAACATCTCCTCCCCTGGGGGTAGCATGGGGCCCATCTAAGTTACCGCTGGGGAAACTTTCACGGGGGTAAACCAAAAGTAGATTATCTTACGAGTCCTGTCACTTGTGACACCACCGTTCCTTCCTCCGTGGTGAACCCAGATGATTAAATAAATGGTCCAAACACAGGAAAACGTTTAAGGAGCAAAGTCGGGAACAGTCTGCCGTGCTCGTTTTCTTGAGAAATTATTCACAGTCCAAAAACAGTAGATTCACGCGGCAGCAGGGAATGGTGTATAACACAAGGGAGGAAATCACAGGATCACAGAAGAATCCACAGTCCAAAGTTATCTGTGGAATTCTGTTTCCCGTCACTCTTCTTCACTCTAGCTCTCTACCTATCAACACTCACATTTGGAAGCAGAAATCACTCAGCGCTGCTTGGCGGTTTCTCTCTCTTGTTTCACTCACAGTGTTTTAGGGGTAACACTGACATCTCCCGGGTAAAGTAGGCCCAGGGAAGACTGTTGGATATCTCTCAGCCTCTTCCATTCCGGCCCACACAGAACAGATGGTGTCTGTGTGATTCACATGCAGAACTCCACACACTCCTCTCTCTTGCAAGACTAGAAGAGACTCCTTGCAAAACACCTTGCAAACACATATACATAGCACAATCACATGACAAACAACAAGATTCATTTTCCAGACACTTCACATACCAGACAGTTAACCCACTCAGTGCTGCAGCTATGCAATACACATCACATTCATGCAACATATAAGACACTGACAACACATAGACACAAGACAAATGCATACATACATTATGGAGGGGCCCTGTTAACTCCCATTCTGTAGGTGCTTTTATTCTTTTTTTTTGCCTAGATGTAGGACCTTGCATTTCTACTCATTAAATATCATTCTTTTAATCGTTTCCCACTGTTCCTGCTTTTCTAGATCTTTTTGAATCCCCTCTCTCTCTCTTCTATCCAACACAGCTTTGTTTCATCTGCAAATTTGATCAGTTTCCCATCAATCTCCTCTTCCAGATAATTTATAAAAAGGTTGAACAACACTGGGCCCAGGACAGAGCTAGCTTTGTCGTACCCTACTTGACACATTCACCTAATTGAATGAGCAGCTATTTATGACCACTCTCTGAGTATGACCACGCAGCCAGTGGGGAATCCACCTAACATTTGCTTTGTCAATCCTATTATTTGGTCATTTTTATCAATAAGGATGATATGACACATTTTGTCAAATGCTTCACCAAATTCAAGATTTACTATATCCACCACATTTCCAGTCAGTGATTCTGTCATAAAGGAAATTAGATTTGTCTGGCATGACTTGTTTTTTTTACAAATCCATGCTGGCTCTGGTTAATTACTCCATTCTCATCCAAGTACTTGCACATACCCTGTTTAGTAATTTGCTCAAACACCTTACTCAGTATAGAAGTCAGGCTCAAAGGCCTGTAGTTTCCTGGATCCACCTTCTTCCCTTTTTTGAAGACTTACTTCATTTGAAGGAGATATTGCAGTGTTCCTAATAAGAGCGCATGATAACGTTTTTTCATTATCAACCCCTTGTTATCCAAAATTCAAGAATAGCATAATCAATGCCTCCTAAGGTCCCAACCACCCGTACTTCCTCAACCATTTCCTCCCTACCAGTTGTTTCAGGCTAATGGTCAGGTTCGTGTGTGGTGCAGACCCCTTGAAGCAATGGACCCCAGTTGTCAAGAAGTGGTTGCATACTGGTGTACGGTGTGTTCTCATGGCATGGGTTGGGTCCACTGATCCATGTAAACACATCATTGAACAGTGCCTGCTACATTTCCCTGCTTGGTGACCATTTGCAGTCCTTTATGGATTTCATGTAGCCCCAAGATGATAGGATATTTTAGCAGGATAATGCACCATGCCATGAGGCTCAAGTTTTCCAGAATTAGTTTGAGGAGCGCTTGTGAGAGTTCCTATGAATAGAAAGGCCTGCACATGTGCCCATCATGAGCTCAATGGATCATGTATGTGGAGGATAAATCCATTCACACCCTAGATCATGCACAAACAAATATCCAAACAATTATCATAGAGGGTGTCCTATATGATAATAGTTCCTATCCCATGACTTTTGGCATATCAGTAAGATGCCAATAGTATACCTTTAACACAAGTGAGAAACTGGATACTCCAGGATAAAATTTGAGATATTTATTCAAGTTGGATTAAAAACAATGAAAATGGCTAGTAGACCCCAGGTTCGTGAGTGCACATGCATGGACCTGGGTCTGCTATCCATTTGCATTGTTTTTAATCCTTCTTTAATTAATGGAAATGTTCATTCAATGTTTGTCAATATTGTGGACAGATATGCACATCTGTATGTATCGGAATCTCTGTGCTTGTTTATAATGTACTTTATTTCCACTGTGAAAATCAATAAAATTTATATTTTTTTAAATCCTTCTTTAATAAAAATCTTGGATATTTCAGGCACAGAGTAAAAGCCATTATAGTTGCTACTTCCGCTTGCTTCAGCAAGGAATGTATGAACAAGGGCTAATGATGTCATGAGGTGATCACAGGTGAGAAGGACACTTATTCACATCCACAGATATAGGTAACACCAACCAGTATTGACAACAGTCATGAAATATACCAGAGGCTATTAGTTTATTCATTATTTTACTTCTTGAATAGATGCGCTCAGATATATACATACATAAATGGGAATTTATACTATTACGTTGTGCAACAGAAAACAAGGGTTTTGGTAACATTACAGGAGCAGTCCCATGAAAATAACGCATCTCCTATCCACAGTACTGAAGTTAAGTATCTAATTTGTGGAGTACTACTGACACACACAATGGTCACGAGGATGGGAAAGCGCAGTGGCAAATGGCTCAGTTTAAATGGGAAAATATTCCTGATAGCATAGTACTGCTCTATGGGCTTCTATTAGATGGTTTGTCATACTTTAATTATCCAGATATGATATGGGAAAACAAAACCTGTGAATCTCACAAGGGTGATAAATTATTGAGAACAAATAAACATAGCTACTAGAGATGAGCAGTGTAGTGTCTTACGCGAGTACCTACCCGCTCATCTCAGAAGATTCAGGTGCCGGCGGTGGAGTGCAGTGAGTTGCGGGAGTGAGCAGGGGGGAGAGACGGGGGGGGGGGGGGGAGAGTGAGATCTCCCCCCTCCGTTCCTCCCCGCTCTCCGTCGCCGCCCCCCGACGGTACCCGAACCACCAGTTACTCGCATAAGGCACTACTCGCTTGAGTAGTTTGCCTTGGCGAGTACCCTCGCTCATCTCTAATAGCTACCTTACCCAACTTGTATGGGAGCCTGCTAGAGGGAGCGACGCTCTGGATTTATTATTAATAGTTAATTTCCAGCTGTCATTCAATAGGAAGTCTTATCAGGAAGCGACAAAAAAACAAAACTTTAGTAAAGCAAAATTTGATCAGAACTACTATCGGTAACATTAATTGGGACTGCGTCCTCAAAAATAAAAGTACAGACGACAAATTGGAGAAGTTTAAAAACATCCTAAATACCTCATGTGAGCAGTTCATACCCTTTAAGAATAAAAGAACTATAAGTAGAAGGAAACCAATGTGGCTCAACAAGACGGTAAGGGGGGCAATAAGCAGAAAAGAAAACTAAAATTATTAAAACAAGAAGACAGTGAGAAACCGCTAAAAACATACAGGAAGAAAACAAATGATGTAAGGAAAAGATAAAAACTGCAATAAAGGAGGCAGAAAGACTGATTGCAAACAGAGCAAACATAACCCCAAAGTATTTTTCAATTATATAAATGGTAAAAGGATTGGACTGGAAGCACTGGCCCTTTAACAAATAATGCAGGAGAAATCATAGAAGATGAAGGGGAAAGGCAAATCTATTAAATGTTTTTTTTCTCAAGTGTATTCACGAAGGTAAAAGAAATTTCACATGAGATTCAGGAGGATAAAATGTACCCCTCACAAAAAAGAGATGGTTCAAAAAGATTAAAATCGACAAATCGTCAAGCCCAGATGGAATACACCCAAAGGTTCTAAGGGAACTAAGTGACGTCATAGACAGACTGCTATTTCTTATATTTAGGGACACTATTGAGACCTGGGTTGTACCACTCGATAGGTGTATTGTTAATGTGGTTCCATTATACAAAAAGGGGTCAAGAAGAGAGCCTGGTAACTACAGGCCGGTAAGCCTCACTTCAATAATTGGAAAAATATTCAAGGGGTTTCTGAGAGATGCCATCCTGGAACACCTCAAGAAAAACAACTGCATAACTCCTCATCAGCATGGGTTCATGAGGGGTTGATCATGTCAGACCAATTTGATCAGCTTCTACAATGAAGTAAGTTCTAGGCTGGACCAGGGAGACTCTATTGATGTTGCATATCTAATTCCTTCTAAAGCATTTGACACCTGGCTGAATAATAGGCTGGTATATAAAATAAGACAGCTCAGACTGGGCAAAATTGTGTGTAGTTGGATAAAGAACTGGCTCAGTGATAGAAAGCAGAGAGTGATAATAAATGGTTCATACTCTGATTGGGCCACCGTTGCTAGTGGGGTGCCACAGAGTTCAGTAGTAGGCCCCATTCTATTCAATAAATTTATCAATGACCTGATAGAGGAACTGCACAGTAAAATATCGATTTTTGCATACGATACAAAATCATACAATGTGATTAATACAAAGAAGGACATGTACAGCTGCAAATGGACCTAGATAGGGATATACTGCATATGTAATAGTCTGGAGGAACAGAATTTATCTTGTGATAATTTGCCCTGTTCCAGTCTATTCAGTGCAAGCTAATGCCTCCATAGATTCATCTCAGGTTACTTATTGGAGAGTACTGATGCAGTGTGCAAGAAGTGAGCCCACAGCCGAGGAGATGGCAGGGTTGTAACTTGTCATGGTAGTTCTACCATCTCCTCCCCTGTAAAGGTAACACAGGAATCGTCCAAGTTACTACTAAGGGGAGGTCTCGGGAAACCGCAGTGTGGTTTTAACTTGCAGTTCGTTGTCATGGGTGACACTACCATTCCTTCCTCTGAGGTGAATCCGGATGATGGATTAATAGTCCACACACACAGGGGGTGGTTTGAAACAAAGTCAGGAATGGACGGCAGTGTTACTTTACTTGTAAATCCAAACAGAACAGTTCAACAGGTACGTAGGCTAAAACATGTCTCTGGTGCAAATGCAGTTGATGGTACTAGCTGGGAGCAGGGAGATTTTAATTCTCCCAGGCTCCCCTGCCTTCTATGCATGTGCCAAGCATTTAACATGTGGGACATCAAGGAGGACGGAGGTGAGTGGGTTTTAGCACCCCTCATTGATCCAATCCATGAGGGGAGTTGAAACTTTAGCTTTATTTCACTTTTTGTTTACTTTTATGTGATCACTGTTATCCATTGGATAAATCAGTTTTAGCTTAGTGTCTGAAGGAGGCAGACCTCCTGCTTTGCAGGATTTCTATTTTTCATTATTTTTCTCCCTTCTTCTAGCTGGGCATCAGGGACTGGCTAACAAGTGGGGAGAGGTCAAACAGTGCTGCCAGATACACTGTTATCCCCTCCTCCCAGAAGGTAAAGTAGACCAGACATCACTAACGACTCTGCTTCCAATCAGCAATAGGGTCATCTGAGTGTGCCTGACTCCTACCCCCAATTACAGTGACTTCTCAATGCAACATCACTGAAGCAGTGACATTGCTGGTGGCAGAGAGAGCTGAAGGAAAGAGGATTAAGATACGTGAGTAGATGGAAGTAGGTGAATATTGCACCATCGTCCCTCCACTCCTCTTCCCCTTCTCACCTTCCCTCTTAGATCTATCCACCACCGCTCCAATGACTGTAGTTGCTGGCATGCTCCTCCCTCCCCCATCAGTGCAGTGATGATGTACCTTTGCGGGCAGGGGGCAATATCTGGGGTCCCATTAGTATGCAGGGAGGGAGTGCAATTACCCGTCATCCCTGCACTTTCCTTCACCATCTCCTCTCAGTCCGGCCACGTTATGCTCCAGCGAGCCCCTAGCCTCTAGACCCCTAAAGGATGCAACTAGGGGTCTCCCTCTGCCCATGTGGCTATTTGAAGATGGAGACGCCTTTGGCCTAGGCTTAACTCAAGCCTCCAGCTCTAGGCTGGTATACCACAACTGGAGGCAAAACTCCTGACGGATGGGGTGTGGGTGAAAATTGCATGAATCCTCTAGGTATCCAGCCTAGCCCTTGCTCCCAACCATGAGTGCTACTGGCCTCACCTCTAGGCAGGGGGTGGAACCTTCTCTCCATGCATGTCTCGCTTACAGCACTGAAAATTGAGCCCCTTCCCCTCAGCTTCCAGGCCTTTTTAGGCGGCAAGGGAGGGGAGCAGAGTATAGAAAGCCAACAGAACTCTAGCTGCCCGGTGGACAATCATTCGTCATCTGTAAAGCAGGAGACGCATTATAGCTCCTCTGCCTTCATACATTGAGTTGTATTGTGAGTCGGAGTATTTGCGCCCTTTTTTCTGAGGTGCAAATATCCTGTTGATAGACCCCATGTCTGACAGGACATATGGCCTTTCAGTATCTGACATCATAGTTATATACGCAATGGTAAGGGAATCTTCTATAGCCTAAGAATGGTATCCTTCACATAGCAGTATCTTTACTATGCTTAGGCATGGTATGTACGGATAATTAACATTTCCATCCATGGTAGTAAACTTAATCCTGCGGCAGTCTGCATAGCCTCACTTTACATTCCCAGGAGTTTGAGTGGTCAACATCTACCACGGTTTATGACAAAACTTTATTTGTATGTGGTGTGGCAAGTGGAGTTCTTTCGCCTCTGGATCGTCAACCTCTCTGTTAGGAAATGGGCACCACAGGTGTACAAAACAGCTCACGAGACTTCAGATCTCTTTAAATCTGGCACCTGTCAGTTTTATTTTGTGCCAGAGCAAAGTAAATACAACATATCATAAAGTCCGATGCATCACTCTGAATCTCTTCCCTCATCTCGGTCTACTTCCCCTATCTATGCTCTCCACTCTGCTAAGAACTTAAAGTAAATTTCTCTCTAATTCAAACCTCCTACTCCCGCCTCCAAGATTTTGCACGAGCCGCACCAGTTTTCTGGAATGCACTATCCCAGACAATCAGGTTAATTCCCAACATAGTAACATAGTAACATAGTTTGTAAGGTTGAATGAAGACAATGTCCATCTAGTCCAGCCTGTTTATCCTCCTGTTTTGTTGATCCAGAGGAAGGCAAAAAAAAAACCACGAGCAGAAGCCAATTAGCCCTTTTGGGGAAAAAATTCCTTCCCGACTCCCTAATGGCAATTAGACTAATCCCTGGATCAACCCCTAATAGTTCCTACCTGCCTGTATACCCGGATTAACAATTAACCTAAGATTTATATCCTGTAATATCCTTCCGCTCCAGAAAGACATCAAGTCCTCTTTTAAACTCCTCTATGGATTTTGCCATCACCACTTCCTCAGACAGAGAGTTCCACAGTCTAACTGCTCTTACAGTAAAGAACCCCTTTCTGTGTTGGTGATGAAACCTGCTTTCCTCTAAACGTAGCAGATGCCCTCTCGTTACCGTCGCAGTCCTGGGTATAAACAGATCATGGGAGAGATCCTTGTATAGTCCCCTCATGTATTTATACATAGTTATTTGATCACCCCTTAGCCGTCTTTTTTCTAGAGTAAATAATCCCAATTTGGATAGTCTTTCTGGGTATTCCAGTCCCTTCATTCCATGTATTAGTTTAGTTGCTCATCTTTGAACCCCCTCCAGTACTGTAACATCTTTCCTGAGCACCGGTGACCAGAACTATGCGCAGTATTCCATATGGGGCCTGATAAATGCCTTATATAGTAGAAGGATAATGTTCTCGTCCTTCACCCCTATACCTCTTTTAATGCACCCCAAGACTTTATTAGCTTTTGCAGCAGCTGACTGGCATTGGTTACTCCAGTTTAGTCTACAGTCCACTAGTACCCCCAGGTTTTTTTCCATATCACTTTTCCCTAGCGGTACCCCATTTAGTGTATATTGGTGACATCCGTTTTTGCTGCCCATGTGCATAACCTTTCATTTTTCAACATTGAACTTCATTTGCCATTTTTCTGCCCAAGCCCCCAGCTTTTCCAGGTCTGTTTGTAGCCGTACCTTGTCCTCCGTTGCATTCATTATATTGTATTATTTTGTGTCATCTGCAAATATTGATATTTTACTGTGCAGCCCCGCTATCAGGTTGTTAATAAATATATTAAACAGAATGGGGCCTAATACTGAACCCTGTGTCATACCCCGCTAGCAACGGTGGCCCAATCAGAGTACAAACCATTTAGTACCACCCTCTGCTTTCTATCATTGAGCCAATTCTTTACGCAAATACACACGTTTTCACCCAATCCGAGCTGTCTCATTTTATATATTAGCCTATTATGCGACACAGTGTCAAATGCTTTAGAAAAGTCCAGATATACGAGATCAATAGACTCTCCCAGGTCCAGCCTAGAGCTTACTTCATTGTAGAAGCTAATCAGATTTGTCTGACATGATCGACCCTTCATGAATCCATGCTGGTGAGGAGTTATTCCCTTGTTCTTCTTGAGGTATTCTTCAATGGCGTCTCTCAGAAACCCTTTGACTATTTTTCCCGTTATTGAAGTGACACTTACCAGTCTGTAGTTTCCAGGCTCACTTTTGGTCCCCTTTTTGTAAATTGGAACCACGTTGGCAATGCGCCAATCCAATGGTACAACCCCAGTCTTGATAGTATCCAGAAATATTAGATATAGCGGCCTAGCTATCTCATCACTTAGCTTTCTTAGTACCCTTGGGTGTATTCCATCTGGGCCTAGCGATTTATCGATTTTAATCTTCTTTAACCTGTTCCGCACTTCCTCCTGCGTTAGGTATGAGATATTTTGTGAGGGGTTTATTTTATTCCCCTGCATCTCATGAGGCATTTCCTTTTCGTTTGAGAATACACATGAAAAGAAACTATTCAATAGATTTGCCTTCCCTTCATCATCTTCAAAGATTTCTCCTGCATTATTTGTTAAAGGGCCAGTGCTCTCGGTGCAAATCCTCTTGCTGTTAATATAGTTGAAAAATAGTTTCAGATTGTTTTTGCTCTCTTTGGCGATCAGTCTTTCTGCCTCCTCCTTAGCAATTTTCATCCTATCTTTGCATATTTTGTTTTTTTCCCAGTACGATTTTAGTGCTTCTCCGCTGCCTTCTTGCTTTAGTAGTTTGAACGCTTTCTTTTTTTCATTTATTGCCCCCTTACCGTCTTGTCGAGCCACATTGGTTTCCTTTTAGTCAAAGTTCTTTTATTTTTAAAGGGACAGCTTTAAGCATGCCCTAGAAACACATCTTTTTATGGAGGCCTACCATATTTCCTAAGCTAAACTCTTCTTAATCTACACTGCCTCTACACTCTCCCTTGAAAACCTGTGACCGTTCTTCCCATTGCATCCCCCACACACCACATCCATGCATTATTCATCCATGCAGATTTATTCATAAACACGCTGGTGATCCACTCACACAGATTTATGTATGTATAGTATCCTATGTGTATACTTCTTTATAGTCTGCAAGCTCTTGCGAGCAGGGCCCTCACACCGATGGTTCAAGATGTTCATTGGTTTAATACTGGATGTTATGACCTTTTTGTTAAGGTTTTCCCCAATTAATAAAGTGCAACAAATTATATTATCCCTATATAAATAAAGATTATTATTATTACTCCAAATAGCCAATGGAAGCCAGGAAGGGGAGTAGGTGATAGACACACTACTTTTCTCTACATTACAGTCTATAAGAGGTAACTGAAAATAGCCAACATGATATGGGTTTTCTCATCATAGACATTGGTGGCACATCTGGATTAGTGGAGTCCAACGTGTGTGCTCCCAGCCAATCACTGTAAATCAGCTGTGCTTCAGACCTCTTCTAGTTGGACCCAAGAATTGGCTAATTTACAACAGCTATAGTTAGCAGTTTGGGATCTATAATTGTCACCAATCTTTGTGGTTTTCAAAGAATAATGTGCTCCCCTTGACCTATCCACTTAAATTCAATAAAGTGCCTGTCCTATGGAAATTTGAAAGTGAAAATCTAGAAGAATCAATTCAGATGTAAAAGGGGTTTTCCAGGGAAATATTATTGGTGACCTATTTTCAGTTGATCGACTAGATTCTGCTGCTTAGGACTCATTGGATGCTCGCTAGCAGCACAACACACAGGTGTATGGAACGTAAGCTGCTGCTCTGACCCCTGTATAGTGGAGAACACTTGCAATTGGAAGTGAATTTCCCATTGATGTTAATGAGAGCAGTGCCTGCAATTAAGTAGTAAAAGTCATCAGAGCAGCAACTTCCACTTCATACCCCTGTGTATTGATGCGCTGACAGTAGGCACCTAATCATAAAATCATAGAATCGTAGAGTTGGAAGGGACCTCCAGGGTCATCGGGCCCAACCCCCTGCTAAGTGCAGGATTCACTAAATCCTCCCAGACAGATATTTGTCCAGCCTTTGTTTGAACACTTCCATTGAAGGAGAACTCGCCACCTCCCGTGGTAACCTGTTCCACTCATTGATCACCCTCACTATCAGAAAGTTTTTTCTAATATCTAATTGTGTCTCCTCACTTTCAGTTTCATCCCATTGCGTCAAGTCTTTCCTTGTGCAAATGAGAATAGGGCTGATCCCTATGCTGTGTGACAACCCTTCAGATATTTGTAGCAGGGATTGCAGTCAGTAGGTCAGGGAGCATGTTGTCAGGTGGCATACGGAGGAGTTTGTTTAGGGAATGCGGTATGCCTTCCTGAAGAGGTATGTTTTTAGAGCACGCCTGAAGTTTTTCGAGTCCTGGATTGCCCGGGTAGCCTTTGGTAATCCGTTCCACAGGATCGGTGCTGCTCTGGAGAAGTCTTGGAGGCGGGAGTGAGAAGTTCAAATTAGAGGAGTCTAGTTTCCTTAGCAGA
This sequence comes from Eleutherodactylus coqui, assembly GCF_035609145.1. Taxonomy (NCBI): domain Eukaryota; kingdom Metazoa; phylum Chordata; class Amphibia; order Anura; family Eleutherodactylidae; genus Eleutherodactylus; species Eleutherodactylus coqui. The sequence goes on from NC_089839.1 coordinate 176,409,139, forward strand.
GCGGAGAGCCCGGGCTGGGTGATGGATTGGGATGAGGGAGGCAATATAGGGGGGTGCTGCACTGTGGAGGGCTTTGTGGATGAAGGTAGTAAGTTTAAATTAAATTCCAAATTTAACGGGCAACCCATGCAGTGACCGGCACAGCGCAGAGGCATCTGAGTAGCGGCTGGACAGGAATATGAGCCTGGCTGCTGCATTCAGGATGGATTGAAGAGGGTAGAGTCTGGTGCAGGGGAGGCCGATCAGCAACGAGTTGCAGTAATCGAGCCGTGAGTGTAACAATAAGAGTTTTAGCGTGTCTACAGTGAGAAAAGAGCAGACTCTTACGATGTTCTTGAGGTGCAGCTGACATGTTCGGGCAAGAGATTGGATGTATGGGGTAAATGAGAGATCGGAGTCAAATATGGATGAGGTCAGTTAGTGGAGGATGGAAATACCAGTAAGTCAGTTTTAGAGAGGTTTAGTTTTAGGTAGAGAGAGGACATAGTGTTAGAGACAGCGGACAGACAGTCAGTGATGCTTTGGACAAAAGGTGCAGAGATGTCATGGGAAGAGGTGTATAGCTGGGTGTCGTCAGCATAGAGGTGGTATTGGAGGCCAAATCTCATGATGGTTTGTCCAACAGGGGCTGTGTAGATAGAGAAATGGAGGGGGCCGAGGACCGAGCCTTGGGGGACACCAATAGCAAGGGGAAGAGAAGGAGAGGTAGAGCCAGCAAAGGAGACGCTGAAAGAGCGGTCAGATAGGTAGGAGGAGAACCAGGAGAGAGCAGTGTCTTTGAGGACGATGGAGCGAAGCATACTGAGAAGGAGTTTGTGGTTGACAGTGTCAAATGCTGCAGAGAGCTCAAGGAGGATCAGTAGGGAGTAATTGCCCCTCGATTTGGCTGTCAGTAGGTTGTGTGATACCCTTGTAAGGGCAGTTTCTGTTGAGTGTTGGAGTCGGAAGCCAAACTATAGGGGGTCGAGGAGAGAGTTCTCTGATAGATAGCTTACAAGGTGGGAGTAAACCAGGCGTTCTAGTAGTTTGGAGATGAAGGGAAGGTTTGAGATGGGTCGGTAGTTGGCAGCATCAGTCGCATCAAGAGTCGGCTTCTTTAGTGGGGATATGATGGCGTGTTTGAAAGAAGAGGGAAAGAAACCAGAGGTCAGAGAGAGGTTGAATATAGTGGTGAGATGGGAGATGACCACTGGGGAGAGGGATCGGAGGAGGTGTGAGGGGAGAGGGTCGTTAGCGCAGGTGGTGGGGCGAGCAGAGAAGAGCAATTTGGAGACTTCTTCCTCTGTCATGGGTCTGAGTACAGACAGTGAGCAGGTGCTAGATGCAGTGCTGACAAGACTAGGGTCAGGGCTAGTCTGGGATTGGGAAGTTATTTCTTGACGGATGTCATCAATTTTCTTTTTGAAGTAGGCAGCAAACTTTACAGCACAGAGATCTGTCACAGGGGGCTGTGGTTTAGGGCTGAGAAGGGAGTGAAAGTATCAAAGAGCCATTTAGGGTTGTGGGATAATGAGGAAATGAGAGAGGTGAAGTAGACTTGTTTAGCATGATGGAGGGCAAGGTTGTAGGTTTTGAGCATGAATTTGTAGTGGAGAACGTCCACGAACGTTTTCAACTTCCTCCACAGCCGTTCAGCACTTCTAGAGCACCGCTGGATGAAGCAAGTTTGAGGCGTGAACCAGGATTGCCGTGTTCTACATTGATGGCTTGGATCCTGGGGGGCGCCGCTTTATCCAGGGCATGGGTTTGTTTGTTACAAACCCATGCTGGCTCTAGTTACTTGCTCTATTTTCATCCAAGTACTTGCATACATGCTGTTTAATAATTTGTTCAAATATCTTACCCAGTATAGAAGTCAGGCTCACAGGCCTGTAGTTTCCTGGATCCATCTTCTTCCCTTTTTTGAAGATAGTGACAACATTTGCCGTTTTACAATCTTTTGGGCCTTCACCTGATCTTCAGGAATTTTCAAAGATTATGGCGAGAGGTTCAGCAATTACCTCCACTGCTTCCTTTAGTATCCCAGGATGTAATTCATCTAGACCTTGAGACTTGAATTAATTTAAATTAGCTAAGTGTTCCCTCACCATCTCTCTGCTTACAGATAGGCTGCATTCTTTTATTCCCCCAATAGCACAGGGAAGATCAGTTGATGTTCCATACACTTTCTGAGAGAAAACACATACAAAATAGGTATTTAAAAGTTCGTCCTTCTCAACATAATTTTTAACCTATTCACCATTTTCATCTATAAGCATCCAATAGCATCTTTGACTTTTCTTCTGCTTTTGACATACCCCCCAAATCCTTTTTTTATTGCTTTTGGCTTCTGTTGCAAGCCTCAATTCATTATTAGCTTTAACTTTTCTGACACATGCCCTACAGTTTCTACAGACCGCATTATGTTCTTCTTTAGATATTTCCCCCTCTTTCCATCTGCTAAACATTTTTTTCTTCCTTTTTAACGTGTGCAAGTTCTGTGTTCGTCCATCCTGCTTCCTATTCTTCCTTCTTTTAGGGATTGTTAACGATTGTGCTTTGAAAATCTCATTTCGCAGTATTTCCCAACCTTCTTGGACATTTACCTCCTTAAGAACATCCAGCCATTGGATTCTTCCTATCCTCTTTCTGAGTACATTGGATGATGTGCCTATGTCATCAACAAGCGGCTCCAGATCTCACTGGAGTGCGCAAGACCTGAGAATGGCGCTTGTACAGAGAAAAAAACAACTGTACATACTCCTGTTCCAAAAACAAAATAGAGGAATATTAAAATATCAATAAATTTGTAGATAATTGACAGAAAAGCTATAGCATTAGAAATACGAGTCCACAATCAGGAGAAGGCATGCTGATTGCCGGAGATATGAAATCCAAAAAACAAGGTTGGAATTTCTTTTTTTTTCAATCCCCCCCAAAAAAACTATTAAAAAATTATACAATAAACTATTTGTACCCCAAAATTATGTAATTAAAAAATACAACTTGTCCCGCATGAAAGAAGCCATCATACAGCTGTGTCAATTGAAAAATGTAAAAGTTATAGCTCTAGAAATTTAGCAATTAAAAAAACTGAAAAAGTGTTTGGCCATTAGGGCCTAACATTAGAGGGTTATTGCCCCTCTGCCACTAATATGTGTGTTGTGTGGTTGTGATTCTTTGTTCCTATTTTGTCTTTTGTGCTAAAGATTGCATAGTACCTATTTTATTTGATAGTCAATTAAAGTTATATTTCAGTGATAATGCCCTTAAGTGATAGTTTACCCGTGACACTGCATGTAGATCCAGTTAAAGTTATATTTCAGTGATAATGCCCTTTAGTGATAGTTTACCTGTGACACCGCATGTAGATCCGGTTTTGATCTATGGGGATTTTTTCAGTTACCATTAATTATGCATCTGTCATGTTAACATTTTTGCTTTTCCCAGCTTTAGACGTTAGCCTGCGAAATTCATTAATTTTGATCATAAAATGGAAATAGTTTTTATCATGTATAATTTGTACAATGTTACATTCCTCAATTCACAGTGTCCCTGTGTGCATTGGGAATATACCATAGAACGCATTACCACCCGCAATGGACAACGCAGTGGCTGCCCATGGGTGCCTAATGTTTGTAACCAGTGGCGTCTGGCTAGAATTGTCAGTGCGAACATATAATTGACCCCATCAGAAATCACATCCACATTCAATGCAGGATGGTCCACAGGCATATCCCGCAGGTCAGTGCAGAGTTCTTTAGCTTCCATGGGATATGGGAGCTGAAGAGACACCAGTACCTATTGATTCAGGCTGATGGTAGGGTTCATGTGTGGCACAAAACCCATGAAGCCATGGACCCTAGTTGTCAACAAGGCATTGTGCAGGCTAGTGGTGGTTCCTTTCTGATGTGGGGTGTGTTTAAGACATGGATTAAGTCCACTGGTCCACCTAAACACATGATTGAATGGTGCCCACAACATTTCACTGCTTGGTGAACATTTGCAGCCCTTTTTGAACTTCATGTACCCCCACAATGATGGGATATTCCAGCAGGACAATGCACCATACCATCGGGCTCAAGTTGTCCAGAATTGGTTTGAGGCACATTCTGGAGAGTTCCTACAAATGTTGTGGCTTGCATGTTTGCCCGACATGAGCCCAATCAACGACTTATGGGATGTGATACAGATGTGCATTTGGACCTGAGATCCTGCACCTACAAATACCATGGCTATCTAGATGACTCAACATATCTCCAGACGATTTTTGTCCACTTCAGGAATCTATGCCACGTCAAATTACTGCACTTTGCCAGGCAAAGAGGAGGTCCTACATGATATTAGCACTTATCCCATGACTTTTGGCACATCAGTGTCATTTTTTTCGGAGCACATGGCAGCTTCTGCTCCACCACATCAATCTGATCATAGATTGTAGGCATAACTGTCATATTCAAACACACCAATAATGAGTCTTATTTCTAAGGCATGCTTTATGTCACTTCAGGATAGAATGGACTTACCATGTCCTAGTTCAGTCTGTGCATAAATTCCTAGGATCTTATAATCCATTGCAAGGCTCATCCACTTGGCAATCTGCTCCTCCGTGCCCAGGACATTGATCATTTTCATAAAGACATTGTGTACAACATCAGTTTCTCCATTTAGCGCCCTAAAATCGAAAGAACTGAATAGAAAAACAAAGTAACACGGCTGGAAACTCTGATATCGAGAGACCTCGTACCAACACAGTAGTGTTCTCATAGTAAAGCTATGGAAATCAGTAGATGAAATGGTATCAAATAACTCAAAGTCAGTAGAAAAAAAAATTAAAGTACTTACATATTTATTTCATATTTTTTATGTAAAGCATAAAACATAGTGAGGTAATTTAGAGAACGTTAAAGACAAACATGGAGACACGGCCCTTCCGTTATAATCCGATTATCCACAAATTCTCATTACAAATGGATCAGCGCAGCTTTTGATAATTGGTGAAAGTCATCCCAGCCGTATTACTGAACTCCCAATTTAATATCTTTGTTTTATAATGCGGTTATTAATGGCCTTGAGGTTTTCTTATATTAAAACCCCATCACCTATTTATTTGAAAACTATGTGTGTTAAGTGATATAATCTCCCCTATCTACATGGACTCCAGGCTAACTATTGTATTTTTCCAATCTTCAAATATTCAAACATGTTAGAAGCTCAAATTTTTGGTGGCACAGAATCTACGATTCCAACATGACTTGAAGAAATAGTTTCTCATACTTCAAGAGTAAAGCTATAGAGCAGTAATGACGAACCTTTTAGAGACCGAGTGCCCAAACTGCAACCCAAAACCCACTTATTTATTGCAAAGTGCCAACACATCAGGGGGCGGGGCTAATCACGACGTATGATTTTACCCCCATCATTCTGAAAAAGGACAGGACCGCTTCAAAAATAGACAGGGTGTGGATTTGCACTTCTTTTTAGATGAGGAAATGCTGCAGAATGTCCTCAGAGGAAATTTCTGTGGAAAATTCTGCAGCATTTCCGCATCCAAAAAGCAGTCAAAATCTGCATGCTGTCTATTTTAAAACAGCCCTGCCCATTTCTGCCACATGTAAGCATACCCCAGCGGTAATAGTGATCCCCCACAGCTGCCCCCAGTATAGTAGTGACACCCCACAGCCACCCCCACGTAATAGTGACACCCCCCAGCGCCCCCCCGCATAATAGGCACACCCCACAGCGGTCCCCTGCGTAATAGTGACAGACCACAGGGCTCCCCCACGCAATACTGACACCCCACAGCGCACCGCCGCGTAATACTGACACCCCACAGTGCCACCCAGCGTAATAGTGACACCCCACAGCGCACCCCCGCGTAATAGTGACACCCCACAGCGTACCCCCGCGTAATAAGCGAAACCCCACAGCGCACCCCCGCGTAATAGTGACACCCCACAGCGGCCCCAGTAGTAATAGCGACACCCCACAGCAGCCCCCCGCATAATAGCGACACACCACAGTGGCCCCCCACATAATAGCGACACCCCAAAGTGGCCCCACGCATAATAGCGACACACCACAACGAGCCCCCGAGTAATAGCAACACCCCACAATGGCTCCCCGCATAATAGTGACACCCCACAGCAGCCCCCCCGCATAATAGTGACACCCCACAGCGTCCCCCAAAGTAATATCGACACCCCACAGCATACCCCCGGTCTGTGCTGCAGCCGCTCTGTGTCCTGCTCTCCAGCTGCCACCGCCGCTCCCTCCACTGGCAATGGCTGTGCTTATGCCGCCGGTACTCTGTCTCCTGCTGCCGACGCCGCTCCCTTCAGCGTCCCTGCTGCTCTCTCTGCTCGGTCCGCCGCTGCTCTCTCTGCTCGGTCTGCCGCTGCTCTCTCTGCTCGGTCCGCCGCTGCTCCCTCTGCTCAGTCTGCCACTGCTCCCTCTGCTCCGTCCGCTGCCGATGCTTCCCCTGGTAAGGCCACACACGCCCCCAGCCTATCAAAAGCTGTGGGGGTTACACCATTTCAAACCCCTGTATTATGTCGCCACCCCTAACTTCTGGTGGCGATATAATACAAGATTACTGGGCAGCCATGGCCCCTGCTGGTACTCACAAGTGGTGAGCCGCCATTGGCAGCGCGTGCCAGCAGTGAGGACTCTGCGTGCCACCTCTGGCACAAGTGCCATAGGTTCGCCACCACTGCTATAGGGGGTGTAGAGGTGGCAATCAAATCCAAACTTTGCCACATAGGAAGAAATTAGTATTAGAAATGGCATATAAGTTTTGCCTTGGGGCCCAGGACTTTCAGGTGGCTGGTGCCTCGTTATGGGGCCATCATCAGTTTTCACACAATTCAAGGCTTTGGACTCTTAGGACAGGCCTTGGAGCATAGTGCCATAATATAAGAATGGTAACAGCCAGCTGTGAGTTTATTCATTGGCCAGTGTTTTTGGGTGAAAAAGGTGGCAACCCCAAGTCTAAGAGTACTTTTAGATGGGACAACTGCTGGGCGCTTAAGTGCCTGACAGTGGTCAGTACCACTATCGCTTCTGTGCATTCACACTGTAGTTATAGTCGTTCATTGAATGAAGGTAGAGCGCACCATAGATTTCTTACCTCCATTCACTGTGATCAGGCAGTCACTCAAAGATGAATGATTGACCATTTACAAGTGGGAACCTGCTCACTGTCTATATATATTTTTTAACGTGATTGTCAATGGGACTTTCTAATGTTAAAAACGCATCGCACAAAAATTGCAAAGCACCAACTTGCAATGCGTTTTTAACATTAGAAAGTCCCATTGAAAATCATGATAAAAAAACACTGCGATATCACAGCATTAAAAGAACTTAAATGGGTAGGAGCCCTAAGAGGGATCTTCTGATCTACTGGGAATGGACTTCATGCAAAAAAAAATGTTCAAGCAAATGTGTTGTGAGACGTTTTTGTTTTTTTAAAGCAAAATGTGAAAAATGCAGCAAGTTTGCAACATAATCAATGGGAAAATTCACATGAAGAAGTTGCCAAAGTTTTATACCAGAATCAGAAGGTCAGACATGGTGTATATTTTCTGCCTTCTGCGTCTGGTATGAAACTCTGGCAAAATCCTCACTTATCGCTTTCCTTGACCCAACAATGAGTAGACCCAGCAAGGTCACTTTATTGCTGGCAGTGGCCAAGACTCCACTGACTGCCTACGAAGCTCGGTACTTGATTAGATTGGAGGATTAGCTGCTTAATAATTACAATATTAATATCCATGTTCCCTTTTAGTTACTGCATCAGCCATCCCTTTAACATCATGACACATGGATGTGGGTAAATAACCTGTAAATATATTTAACCTCTCGGCCATTTTCATCCCATCCCATTTCTTTGATTTTCTTCTGCATGTGTAAACTGTTCCTAATGGCTCCTTCATATCTCTGGGAGCGGGTCTTGAAGTACATGTATTCTCGGCTGAAGACAGGGTCCTTGATTACGAGCTGTACTTTAGGCTGCTTTTACACCTGTGAGGGGGTTCCATTTTTCTGCTCCATTCGCGGAGCCGGAAAGAGGAATCCCCTGGCCGAACAAATCCGTGTCAGGCTGTCATTCAATAGCTGAGAGCAGCCTCTGATTGGTCCCTGCGCTGAGCCAATCAGAGGCAGCACTCACTTACCCATTCATGAATTCATGAATGGGTGAGTGAGAGCTGCCTCTGATTGGTGAGGGCTGTGACCAATCAGAGGCAGCTCATTCAGCAGGCGGGGATTTTAAATCCTCGCCTGCTGAATACTACTCACATCAGTTCAGGAGAACTGCCAGCCGGCCGCGGCTGAACTCCGTCTGCCGGGACAAGGTGAGTATATATATTTTTTTACTTTTTACACATTTTTGGATGATTTTCAGGGAAGGGCTTATATTTTTAAGCCCTTCCCGAAAATTCATCCTGAGATCGCCCGCAGCCCCATTGCTTTCAATGGAGCCGGCTATATTGTCGGCTCCATTGAATTCAATGGGCTGGACAGCTCTCCACTGCTCGGACCTGTTTCAAAGGAAACGCAGCTAGAAGCAGATTTTTCGGCCCCGGTCACGCGATTTGCGGATACGCATCCATCATGCGATCCGCAAATCGCGGCAAAAAGCGCCCGTGTGACCGAGGCCTTATAATGAAAAAAAATCAAAATAAAAAAAGCATATTTGGTATTGCTGCATCTGTAAAAGTCCAGTTTATCAAAGTAACACATTATTTGGACCGCATAATGAACATCCTCAGAAAAAAATACAAAAGTCAAACTTGTGCTTTTCTGGTCACCCTGTCTCCAGGAGAAAATTTAATAAAAAGCAATCAAAATGTTGTATGTACTCCAAATTGGTATTAATAGAAACCACAGGACACAAAAAACAAGCCCTCCCACCACTATGTCGATAAGAAAATAAAAAAGCTACGGTTGCAAAAATAATTTCATTTTTCTAAAGATATTTAATTTTTAAAAGTGGTACAGCAAAGAAAGAAAAATAAAGACATTTTATACAGTCACAATCATACTAACCCGTAGAAGAAACCATCTTGTCATTTTTGCCTGCAGTGTGTACACTGTAGAAACAAGACCCCCCAAAATGTGGCAAAATTGTGTTTTTCTTCCATTTCACTCCACTTAGAATTTTTAAATAGTTTTTCAGTACATTATATGGCACCTTAAATAGTACCATTAAAATATATAATTTGACAGCAAAACAACAAGCCCTGAGACAGCTATGTTGATGGATAAATAAAAGAGTTAGGACTTTTTGAAACTGGGGAAGAAAAAACAAAAATGAAAAAAAAAGGCAGCGTTCTTAAGGGGTTAAGATCACAATTAATTGCATGCGGTGTTGTTGCATTGTGTTATATTGGAGACGGTGAGGCATGTGGTGGTTATTATATAATTTTCAGTTCTTTGTACTTTGTTCTGGAGCTTTAAAACACATTTACAGCCTGTAGCTCAGAAACATCAAATATTCACGTTTCCTAGAGAGGTTTACTGCCACCGGCTTCTATCAACCTTCACAATAATTCATTCAGAGCATTCTGTAGTGGCCCAGAGTTAACGGGGCCCCTCCATAATGGTATGTTTGTCATGTGCAATGGTATTGTCAGTGTCTTCTATGTTGTATGCATTTGATGTTTATTGCACCTCTGCAGCACTGAATGAGTTAACATCTAGGTTAGCGCTGTGGAATATGTTGGTGCTATACAAATAAAGTTTATTATTATTATTTCTAAGGAATGTATCTTGTGTTATGTCATGTGACTATGTCTTATATATGTGATTGCAAGGTGGAATGCAAGCTAGTTAGTTAGTCTAGAAGAGTCTTGAAAAGTCTGCAAATGAGTGAGCCACACAGACACTGTCTGGTCTGTTTGTTCCAGAATGGAAGAGGCAAAAAATTATCCATCAGCTTGACCTGGGACTGCTTCAACCAGGATGCGGAAGTGCTACCACTAAGCACTGGGAACGAGAGAGAGGAAAGCAGGAAAGCACCTGAAGTGCGAGTGGTGAGTCGCAGGAGGAGGATCACACAGATAACTGGGACTGTGGTTTGTCCGGATTTTTCCGAGAAAGCCTACTTGACACGCCATCCTCTGAGAGTGTAAATTGTGTCAAACTGTTATTGTTGTATTGGAACTTTATTGGAGTTAAGTAAAAGGACATTACGGACAAAAAGTTATCCCTGTGCGCGGACTACTTTATACTCACTTCAAGATTCACCGCAGAGAATGGAACGGTGGTGTAACGACTAACGAGTGACAACAGACTTTAAGGTAACCGCTAGTTACCCTTTCCCTGAGACCTCCCCCAGCAGTAATTTGGACGGGTCCCAAGCTACCCTCAGGAGAGGAGATGGTAGAGCCACCGTGACAGAAGCCTTTATCTACCCCGCCATCTCCTCGGCTGTGTACCCGCTCCTCGGATGCTGCAATTTTATAACTGTGACCAACCAACAATATGCAAACAAACAGATCTGTCCAATGATCCAGCAGCAAGAAAATAAAGGATCTGTATTGCAGAGTATGAACACACGAGTATAGAGCAAAGCTTACAGTTTCTCTTCTATGTGACTTGTTTGTACGTCATGATAATGCTAAGGTAATGCAGTACTTATAGGCTTCCTTCACACTGGCATAGTTATAGATGCAAAATGTGCGTACACAATACGCAGAGAATAGAGCCCACTGATATCAATGGGTTCATACACATTTTCCATTTTTGTGTGCGCGTATCTCGTGCGTGCAATAAAATAGGAGTTAGTCTATTTTGTGCGCATTTGTGCACCAAAGTCCCCCAAAGAAGTGTATGGGAGATGCGAGAATGTGCTTACAATAAACGGTACAATTTCATGAAAAAATAACACATCTGGGTACTTGTGGGTTATCTGTCACCACTTTTTGGAGTCGACCCATTCGATGCTATCTTGCAGGCTATTGCCGCGTTTATACCACCTGAATAATATTATAAATATTTATGTTTTGGAGAAGAGTTTAAGAAATAAATAGTGTTTTTGTAAGACATATGTATTTGTGAACAATTTGTGAAATTAATTAAAAACGTGGTGACAGATAACCCACAAGTACCCACATCTGGAACTCATTAGGCGGGTTTGTCTGCTGTATGCAAATGAATGCTCTGCGTGCACAAAAATACAGTAAAATATGCCAGTATGCACACAAACCAACCTCATTCATAGCACAAATACGTTGTGCTGCATAGTGGCCATATGCCCGTGAGAACCCTTCACTGGGTAGAATCCTTAAAGTGTAACTTTTATTTATATGCAACTTAAAAATATGTATATTGGTCTGAGAGCAAACACACATACATATAAAAAAGGCTGTGTTCTCCACCAATGAGGGTGTGATCAAGAATAGTCCAGACAAAAAGAGGCAGACTGAGAAAATGTCTTGCCTGTTTGTATAACTGCCCCCCTAATACTAAGAAGAGAGAAGTTACATAAATGTAGGTCGACCACCTATCAAATGAATTTAGGTCTTTTATTAGATATACTCACTGAGCTATCATACACCCATATGATGATTACTGTATCACTACAGATGGATATTCAGTTAGCAACAACCACAAAGTAGCTACTTCCTAGACCGTTATGAAACATATCGATATTAAAGATGAGCGAACGTGTTCGGCTCCGCCCCTTTTCGCCCGAACACCGAACTTTGCGAGCAATTCCGTGCTCGGGCGAAAAAAGTTCGGGGGTCGCCGTGGCAGCGCGGGGGGGGGGGGTGCGGCGGGGAGTGGGGGGGAGAGGGAGAGAGAGAGGGCTCCCCCCTGTTCCCCGCTGCTGCCGCCCGCGCCGCCGCGCCTCTCCCCGCCCCCCGGCGCCCCCCGAATCTTTACGCGCGGACACTGAAGTCCTCGGTAAAGCCGGTGTCCGGGTGCGTAAGTGTTCGTTAAGAACACGTTCGCTCATCTCTAATCGATATACTAGAGGTTCAAGTCCTTACAGCCAAGATCAGTCTAATATAGGCCGCCTGCGCACGTCCAGGTCGGATTCCACATGCTGGATCTTGCAGGGGCATCCGACCCTGTGCCCAGCCGGTGATTCTGTACTGTGGATGTGCTGCGGTCGCACCAGTGCACATGAGCAGTACAGATTATACTGCGCCGTCACTAGGTGATTTTTGCTCATGGGCAGGGAAATCTGCTTTTCCATAGCCTGCTATGTAAGGTATTTGCTGCATAATCTGGTTTACGCAATGCAAATCCGGTCGTATGCAGTCTGCCATACCGGAAGAACAATACTCCAATAAATAAAATTTTTTTCTAGTTACTAGACTGACCATTATATCATAATACAGGAGTAGCATTGCTCGGTTGACTGATCCTTAATCCTATGTCCGGTAAAAGAGATCAGACAAATTAAATAGTAGGTGTACTTTCCTGTTAGGCTTAGATTGAATGGGGTTCTAGTGTATAATTGATGTATTAGAGGTTTACAAGGTCCATGGTTTGACACATTTCTTTTGATTACTCAAATCATCAGGAAGCTTATAGCTGAGTTTGTTATGAGAGGATCACAATTATGGTCCCCTATCCCTTGATCCAATGGAACACATATCCTGTTGGATATCCATGAGGAGCAACCTTTTGGGGTCAAAAGGTCTCCCTATCTTTTCCAATATTAGAGTTCTAGGTTTTATCGAGTAATTGCACAAAGCAAAAATAAGAATAAGGGCTCACACCCACTGGCGGTTTTTTTTCTTGCGCTGCGAGAGTGAGTGAAAACACTCACCTCACAGTGCGATGTCACCACTGTTTTCAATGGGGCCAGCGGCAGCAGCGCTAGCCCAATTGAAAACATAAGGAGAATATCGCTGCCTGCAATTGGCTGAGTGCTCAGCCAATCAGCACATCCCTTTCAGGAGGTGGGGCTTTTTAAATCCCCACCTGCTGAAAGTGCTGGACAGCAGTGCAGGGGAGCCAGCCAGAGGACACGTCTGAGCGGCGGAGAGGTGAGCAAAGATTTTTTTTTTTAACCAGCTAGGGATGACTTTCAGGGAAGGGCTTATATTTCAAGCCCTTCCCCAAAAATCATGCTGCGGGGGTTGCCACAAAACCACTGCTTTCAATGGGGCCGGCAGCGCAACAATGACTTCCAGATCAGATCTTACCTACTGCTTTCCTGATGCGAGTCTCCTCCTTACCTCCATTAAAATATTAGTAAGGGTCTTCACATTAAAGGAAGGTCTTTCCCTTTCACTGGCAAGGTCAGGGTTAAGGTGTCTCCTTGCAGCGCTCACTTTCCTCCAGGCCATTGTATAATGTATACAGGGAGCGAGGGCCTTCCTTGCAGGGTGGCTGTCTGGATGGTAACTTCACAGATATAACATCCCCAGATAGTAGAGTCAGGACTCGATTGTCAGAGACAACACAAACCAATATAAGAAGTTGTCCTATGTTTTTTTTTATTAAGTACCAGGCAAATAGGAGGGGAAGATATACAAGTGTTGTCATGAGCCTGTAGAGGGAAGGCTTGTAGATGATAGATAGATACAAAGGAGGAAGCATTGTAATTAAAGACGATGAATTTTATGATTTAGAGGCTTTTGTAATTCTTAAAGATATAAACTACCCAAAAAAATTAGACAATAAACCTACAGGAGAAATCACTATCACTTTACATGAACTGGCAGAGGAAGCTTTATTATATGAGTGCTTGACAAAATACATTTCTTTACTCCAATATACCAGATATGAAGGGGATCGAGGCAATATGCCTCTTTTAGATTCAGATGCTTTGATGCCAAATCATCCGAAGTTGTTTTAAAATCTATTCATTTCATTTTACGCAATAATCTACAATAAACAATTTTATCTTCAAACGAAAAGAACAGCCAAGGGGACTAAATTTGCCCCAAGTTATGCAAATTTGTATATGGGTGCTTTTGAGTTGGAAATACATGACCGCCGTATAATATTTTACAAGATTCATTGATGATGTTCTGATCATTTGGGATGCGGGTGAGATCGATCGTCTGACTTTGCACATTCCCTAAACCAAAACTCATGGGGGCTTGAGTTCACTGGGACTTTTAATAGAGACAGAATTACCTCTTTAGACTTGGCAATTTATATCAAAAATGGTTCCATTTTAACTAGGGCACTTTTTTTAAACCAGTAGACTCAAACACCTACTTGGATTTTACGCTAAAGAATGGAAAGTAAATATCCTGTATGAACAATTTAGAAGAATACGCAGAAATTGTATGACTGCTGAATATTCTAAAGATCAATCTGAAGTTCTAATTAGACGTTTTAGGGAAAAAGGGTATCCCAATACTCTGGTCGAGTCTGTCTATAGTACGGTTTTGAGCCAAAATTGGACCAGTATATTCACAGAGGAGGCAGTCGAAAAAGTCTCCAAAATTATATATAACGCCCTATCACAGAGGGGACTTAAAATAAAAGAATGAATTTTATTAGGAAAATTGTTAAAATTGGAACACACTGGGGCACAACAAATAACAAACACAAAGAAAAACGTAGTGTGGTGGGATATAGGACACATATAACACGATCCCTGGGGATAATTTGTCAGCCAACGCAGATCTTGGTCCGATGCGAGAGTATCGGTTGCAACTTTTTGGACCACAACGTCCAATGCGTAATGGCCTGACAAATAAACCCTTAATTGGAATCCACAAAGGTCTTGTCAATAATAGTTGGATGAATAGAAGACTATTGTGGTTTCGAATTAAATGGAGGAAATAAATATTTCCAGCTGCTAATTAGTCTCAGGAAAGTTAGTGGTGTTCAACAGCCTAGACACCGTCACCGAGTCTAATGCATGCAAACTTGTTAAAAAAATTTTTTTCTCTTCACAATTGATGGGTGTTTTTTTAGTTTCGGTATTCCGAATCTCTGAGTGTCAGAGTCGGAATTGAACCAAAAGTGATAGAGTTATGGAGATTTGGTACTGTTGTTTCTGCCAAATCCCTTTTTAACCAAAAAGTCTCACAAAGAAATATGAGACTCGGTGTATTCTTGAGGGTCAACTAACTCAGATTTTGGTTCAAGACCCGTGGCTCCAAATTCCTCTATTTTATTACTCTGTTACTTGACGCGTTTCACCACAAAATTACGTGGATCATCAGGAGCATACTGGAGTTAGAAAAAAGTTTTTTCCATCATGTGGAGAAAGTTAAAAAGTCTAAATAGACTTGAATGAAGAAAAATGAGTGTCCTAACGGACAGGGACAACTGTTTTAGCAGGAGATTCTGAAGGTAAGCATAATACGGAGAAGGTCTCTGTTCCTGGTCCTTTAAAGTGAAGAGGGACCAATCTTCAAATTTACGATAGTAGGAACACGCGGCCAAAACTGCTAAAACAGTTGTCCCTGTCCGTTAGGTCTTCATACTCACCTGCTGAAGATGGCCGCCGGGATCCTCTGTCTTCATGGACCGCAGGGCTTCTGTGCGGTCCATTGCCGATTCCAGCCTCCTGATTGGCTGGAATCGGCACGTGACGGGGCGGAGCTACACGGAGCTACACGGAGCCCCATAGAGAAGAGGAGAAGACCCGGACTGCGCAAGCGCGGCTAATTTGGCCATCGGAGGGCGAAAATTAGTCGGCACCATGGAGACGAGGACGCCAGCAACGGAGCAGGTAAGTATAAAACTTTTTATAACTTCTGTATGGCTCATAATTAATGCACAATGTACATTACAAAGTGCATTATTATGGCCATGCAGAAGTGTATAGACCCACTTGCTGCCTCGGGACAACCCCTTTAAATACTAAATTCAAACAGGGGGTTCATTATTTCATTCAGGGGTTCATTATTTCATTCAGGGGTTCATTATTTCATTCGCACATATTTGTTTATTGTTTATGGTAGTATGTTTTTTTCTATCATGGTTTGTGATTTTTTTGCTTTATATGGTTTATAAGTTCATGACATTGTCATGCATTCTGTGTTCATTTTAATTGTATACTTTTCTTTAAATATCCATGTTTTTTCTCATACATATTATTGATTAATCAAATAAGAACATTCTTTGTCCTTCTCTTCTTGTACAATAATTGGTAACATTATACACCGCACAACATCTTGTTTCCTTGTAGTTCATTAAACACCGATGTCTTTTGGTGCTTAGGCCTTAGTCACACGGGCGTTTTTTCACGCGATTTGCCGATCGCATGACGAATGCGCATCCGCAAATCACGTGACTGGTGCGCGCAAGTCGCCCGCAAATCGCCCGAAAATCTGCTCCTAGCCGTGTTTCATTAGAAACGGGCCGGAGCTGTCCAGCGCATTGCATTCAATGGAGACGGCAATAGAGCCAGCTCCATTTAAAGCAATGCGCTGCGGGCGAGCCCGGGATGAATTGTCGGGAAGGGCTTAAATATATAAGCCCTTCCCTGCAATTCATCCTAAAATGTGTAAAAATAAAAAATATATATATACTCACCTTCTCCCGGCAGCCGGAGCTCCGCGCGGCCGTCCTGCAGTAGGTGTGAAGGGGGTGTGAGTCAGACCTGCCCCCTGATTGGCTCAGAGCTGAGCCAATCAGAGGCATGTCTCACTCACACCCATTCATGAATTCATGAATGGATGTGAGTCAGACCTGCCCCTGATTGGCTCAGCACTGAGAGGCAGCAGTCACTCACCCATTCATGAATTCATGAATGGGTGTGTGAGTGAAACCTGCCTCTGATTGGTCAGGGCTGTGACCAATCAGAGGCAGATCATTCAGCAGGCGGGGATTTAAAAGCCCCGCCGGCTGAATAGTGCCGAGAAGCAGTTCAGGAGAACTGACAGCGGCCGCGGCTGGACTCCGGCTGCAGCGGAAAGGTGAGTATCCAATTTTTTTTTATTTTAACACATTTTAGGATGAATTGCAGGGAAGGGCTTATATATTTAAGCCCTTCCCGACAATTCACCCCGCGCACGCCGGCAGCCCATTGCTTTCAATGGAGCGGCTGTATTGCCGGCTCCATTGAATTCAATGGGCAAAAATCGTTCTTCTCTGCCACAGCTGTTACAGCTGTGGCAGAGAAGAATGATTTGTCTTCTATATGTTCTCAATGGGGTCGGCGCTGCTGCCGCCGGCCCCATTGAGCGCATATAGAGAAGAGAACAGGAATCGCAGATCGCAGATAGGTGCGATCTGCGATTTCTGTTCTATAATTTATCGGATGAGCGCATAAAAAGCGCTCATGTGTCCGATACCATTGCAAAGCAATGGTTTTATAAAATCGACGGACGCATGCGCATGCGCAAATCGCGGCTAAAAATGCCCGTCTGACTAAGGCCTCAGAATGCACATTAAGCGCCGACCCCATTGAGAACATATAGAAGACAAATCATTCCTCTCTGCCACAGCTGTAACAGCTGTGACAGAGAAGAACGATGTTTGCCCATTGAATTCAATGGAGCCGGCAATACAGCCGCTCCATTGAAAGCAATGGGCTGCCGGCGTGCGCCGGGTGAATTGTCGGGAAGGGCTTAAATATATAAGCCCTTCCCTGCAATTCATCCTAAAATGTGTTAAAATAAAAAAAATTGTATACTCACCTTTCTGCTGCAAGCTTTAAAATCCCCGCCTGCTGAATGATCTGCCTCTGATTGGTCACAGCCCTGACCAATCAGAGGCAGGTTTCACTCACACACCCATTCATGAATTCATGAATGGGTGAGTGACTGCTGCCTCTCAGCGCTGAGCCAATCAGGGGCAGGTCTGACTCACATCCATTCATGAATTCATGAATGGGTGTGAGTGAGACATGCCTCTGATTGGCTCAGCGCTGAGCCAATCAGGGGGCAGGTCTGACTCACACCCCCTTCACACCCACTGCAGGACGGCCGCGCGGAACTCCGGCTGCCGGGAGCAGGTGAGTATGTATATATTTTTTATTTTAACACTTTTCTGGATGAATTGCAGGGAAGGGCTTATATATTTAAGCCCTTCCCGACAATTCATCCCACACTCGCCCGCAGTGCATTGTTTTCAATGGAGCGGGCTGTATTGCCGGCTCCATTGAATGCAATGCACTGGACAGCTCCGGCCCGTTTCTAATGAAACGCGGCTAGGAGCAGATTTTCGGACGATTTTCGGGCACCCGGTCACTTGATTTGCGGATGCGCATCCGCCATGCGATCCGCAAATCGCGCGAAAAAACGCCCGTCTGACTAAGGCCTAACACAGATAAGGAGATATTTGTTCATAGCCCTGTTCGGCCACTTACAGTATTCACATGTGTCAGTTGGGAAGAATGAAAAGAATGTGCATGTTCCAGGTGGAATTATGCGTGTCATTTGGGCCCCTCGTCTGTGTTTGCGGTATCTCTGTCCATGAGTCCAGTTCACAGTTTTCTGTGTTCTGTCTGAGTTCCTGAGTTCTTGTGTTAGCTGGACTTCACAGAATGCACACGTATTGAGGAAGGAGTGACTAGATTACAGGAAGCAGAATAGTGAAGGATGAATTGTTATACAAAGAAAAGAAAGTAAAGGAAACAGTTTAACAACGGATCTCTGTGTGTGTTGTTTGTGTTCTGTTCCTCTCCTTGTCTGTCACACATGTGTATCTGTATTAGGCCTGTATGGATAAGTCCTACGTGTCATTCTGTCAATCTGGCTTATGTCTGTTTTCTGTCCTATGTCAAATCCACCGGTCCACTGGTTGTTGGACTCCTGGTTCTTGTTTGTTTATTCTACCCGTCTGTTAGTGAATGGCCACCCGAGCCTGTTCCTGATCCCTTCATCCTTTGGTAGGCTTATGCTAGGATTTTGATTGTTCGTTTATCAGTAATTTTTGTATGTCTGCTCGTGTGATATAAGCAGACATACAAAATCTGCATGTAGGTATGATACCTTTTTATGACTAACAAAAATACATGATGTTACAGCAAGCTTTCAAGTTCTTCTATCGACCCTTCATCAGGCTAATGAAACTGGTTTGGACGGGGCACAAATATAGCATAGAAATGCAGAAGGGAGGGGACACACACACAGAAATCAACTTTTTGGACACCACCATAAAAATTTCAAACAACTCAATTTAGGCATCCCTATACTGCAAACCAATTTATCGACCCACATACCTCCTAACTTGCTCTTAACTTGATATCACTTGTTACATCATTAGTTCCATTTTGTGGGTTTGACCTCTAAGTGCAGGAGAACCTTTTTTTATTTAGTTCTGATAGATAGATATCAAAATAGGTGCTTCTCCCAGACAGCTTGAATTCATCTATTGTTGATTTTTCAACCACATCTGCTAGAAGTTTGTTCCAAGAATTGACTACACTTTCAGTAAAATTATATTTCTTGATGTTGCTTCTGATTTTTCTCCAATCTGTCTCGGATTGCACTCCCTTGTTCTACTGCTTAGCTTCACACAAGATGGAAATTTTCCCCAAGACCATTGGTGCAGATTTTATTGAGTTTTTAACAGCGTTCTGCAGAACCTCTCGTTGAATTTATTGCTTTTTTTTCCTACAAAATTTTATTGCAGAATTAAATCTTTTGTACATTAGACGTCCGCAACAACGATTCCACAAGACGTCCTTAATTCCACAGCAGAAAGCTTTTCCACTGCAAAATAAAATGAAATAAATCTTGTTATTTGTATAGCGCCAACTTATTCCGCAGCGCTTTCAGGTAATTTTTTTATTTATTACCCCCCACCAAATTGGGTACTCATTTTACCGACCTCGGAAGGATGGAAGGCTGAGTCGACCTTGAGCCGGCTACCTGAACCAAGCGGGGATTGAAGTTGCAACCTTCAGGTTGTGAGCGAGAGCAGTTTTAAAGCAAAGAAACACAGATTTTAACAGGTTGAGAATTCAAGCCCCATAGGGACAACATTGTAACATAGAAATCTCCACGCAGACTAATTCTGTCCCGTGGGAAAGGTCCCAATAAAAGCACTTCCCTCGTAAACCTTAGCATGGCAGAAAGCACTCAAAGACAATCGTCATACAGTAATCAGAAGTGGGAAGAGTAAAGTAGAATACTTACTCTACCAAGGAGGTGCATAGGTCCCGGATGAACCTCCGTCAGCACCCCATATCCGGAAATACAGTGATCCACATGGGTACTCCAGAGTTGGTACATGCAGTATAAAGAGACTATTGTTGATAGGGTTTATTGGGGATAAATAACAATTAATCACTTCGTTATACCTTTAGCATATATAGTATAAGTTTTCCATCATGTCCCCCCTCTCCCTTCTCTTTTCCTGTAACATATAAAGGTTTCCATCATGTCACCCTCTTCCTTTATGTTCTCCTGTAACATATATAAGGGTTTTCATCACATTCCCCCTCTCCCATCTTCTTTCTGGAACATATATAAAGGTTTCCATCATGCCCCCCTATCCCTTCTTCTTCCTGTAACATATATAAAGATTTGCATCATGTCCCCCTCTCCCTTCTTCTTCCTGTAACATATATAAAGGTTTCCATCATGTCTCCTCTCTCTTCTTCTTCCTGTAACATATATAAAGATTTGCATCATGTCTCCTCTCTTTTCTTCTTCCTGTAACATATATAAAGGTTTCCATCATGTCTCCTCTCTCTTCTTCTTCCTGGAACATATATAAAGATTTGCATCATGTCCCCCTCTCCCTTCTTCTTCCTGTAACATATATAAAGGTTTCCATCATGTCTCCTCTCTCTTCTTCTTCCTGTAACATATATAAAGGTTTCCACCATGTCTCCTGTCTCTTCTTATTCCTGTAACATATATAAAGGTTTCCATCATATTCCCCCTCTCCCTTCTCTCGTTCTGTAACATATATAATGGTTTTCATCATGTCCCCCTCTCCCTTCTTCTTCCTGTAACATATATAAAGGTTTCCATCATGTCTCCTCTCTCTTCTTCTTCCTGTAACATATATAAAGGTTTCCACCATGTCTCCTCTCTCTTCTTATTCCTGTAACATATATAAAGGCTTCCATCATATTCCCCCTCTCCCTTCTCTTGTTCTGTAACATATATAATGGTTTTCATCATGTCCTCCTCTCCCTTCTTTGCTTCTATCTATATAAAGGTGAAAGCCTTCACTAACTGACTGACTCACCACTAATTCTATGAAATGTGGCATAACCATTCTTCAGGTCTCAAATAGGAAAGATAAAGGGGTCACAACTCGATTATTCAATGCTCAGTGCAAAAGTCTTGACACACCTGTGTAATGTACAAAATCTAATTCTCTAACTTTCCAATGTCGTACAAACATGAAATTTGGCATGACCATTCTTTACGTTCTAAATAGGAAAGTAAAGTGATCACAACTCGTTTACTCAATGCTAAGTGCAAAAGTATTGGCACCCCTATGTAATGTACCAAATCTAATTCTCTAACTTCCGGATGCAGTACAAACATGAAATTTGGCACACGCATTCTTCAGGTCCTAAATAGGAAATATACGGTCCTAAATAGGAAAAGTAAGTGGGTCACAACTCGATTTCTATGGCATACAGACTGCTACAAAAATGACATGATAACTTTATTCTATGGATATAGGGTTTTTTATCCTATACTACTTTTTTCCAAAGATAGTTAATGTTTTTTAATTATTTTATTCTGCCATCTTCTGACAGCCAGAACTTTTTTATTTTCCGTCAGCGTTGTTTTGTTAGGGCTCATTTTTTTGCGGGACTTGCTGTAGTTTCTATTCGTACCATATTGGAGTAAATACGAATTTTTGATCGCTTTATTACATATTTTCTTAGAGAAAGAGCAACCAAAAAAGCGCAATTCTGGCGTTATTTTCTTTTCTGATGACATTCACCGTGCAAGGTAAATAATCTGTGATCGCTGTTCATCCATACCCCGAATCTGCAGGACATAACTATACACCCTGTATTGTTAAGGGATTAATATTCTCTCTGGTCTGCTTCGCTAGAATGCATTATCTTTGTATGTTTAGCAGCTTGTTGTTGCTCAGTACAGTTCTTTCCTATTTTGACACTTTGCAATCACCTCCATTACTGCATTAATTACTTTATTCATACAGCAGTCAGTGTGTGTATATATATATATATATATATATATATATATATATATATGTATATAATTTTTTTTTATTGCATTCATGATCGATTCTGTGTGTATTCTACTCGTGTGACAGCTGTCAGATGTCATTACGCTATCACGAGTGTCTGATAATCCTGGCTCTTTAAATGTGTTTATTAACTTTAAGTTTTCTGTGAATGGCCAGAGGAGGGTGCTGATGCAGCACTGAAATGCCTTGCCCAGCCAATAAAGATTCCAATTTCCTTGAAGAACTGTGTCCTCCTGGATATCATGCCTGACATACCCATTCTTCTCCTCCCCTTGTCCAGTCTGAGGGGGTCAGTCATAATGAAGACAACCTGGTCACTGCTGCTGCAGCGATACTGATAAGGCGGTCTTTGGCTAGGGGAAGGGCATATGGCAAATGGCAACACTGTTTTGTCCTGTAAAATGCCTGACGGCCAAATGGAAGCTGTATGGACCCCGTTGTAGTTAATGAAGTCCATTAAAGGGGTTGTCCCGAGGCAGAAGTGAAATTTTTTTTTTGCCCAGTCCTCCTTCTAAAGCAAACATTACTATGCACAAGTGTAAATGACTTTTAATGATGGTTTCTACTCACCGTTCCAGCGTTTCAGCAACTTATAAAATTTCTTCCAAAGATGGCCGCCGGTCCTTTCCCAAGGTGCACCGCGGTTTTCTCCCATGGTGCACCGCGCTTGATGGAGCCCAACGTGTGCGCTCCCGAGACACCAGTCACGTGATTCAGTCGATGATGTCATCGCGGGAGGCGGGGAACTCTACTGCTTGTAATGCCTATTCCAGCCACCCCATTGGTTGGACGGCACGACCAGCAGTAGGGAGGTGGAGAGATTTGAGAGGCCGTGCAAGGGAGGATTCAGCCAGCACATGTTTCTCACTGCCATTTTCCATAAAGAAGCCTAGGTAAGAGCACCCGACCCGCTCCCCGCAGCAAATAACCCCCTCCATCCAGCCCTCTATATAGTCCCCGTTGATGCACTGTCTCAGCACCTCCTATATACTGCCTATATACTGACAATAATCTGCCTGCAACCTGCCTACTTACTGCTTGTAATCTGTCTGTAATCCATCCAACAATCTGCATACAATCTGCATACAATCTGCCTGCAATCTGCCTGCAATCTGCCTGCAATGTGCCTGTAATCTGCCTGCAATCTGCCTGCAATGTGCCTATAATCTGCCTGCAATCTGCCTGTAATCCGTCAAACGATCGGCATACAATCTGCCTACTTACTGCTTGTAATCTGTCTGTAATCCATCCTACAATCTGCCTACAATCTGCATACAATCTGTCTATAATCTGCCTACAATCTGCCTACTTACTGCTTGTAATCTGTCTGTAATCCATCCTACAATCCGCCTACAATCTGCCTGCAATCAGCCTATTACTGCTTGTAATCTGTCTACAATCTGCATACAATGTGCCTGCAATCTGCCTGTAATCCGTCAAACGATCTGCATACAATATGCATACAATCTGCCTACTTACTGCTTGTAATCTGACTGTAATCCATCCTACAATCTGCCTACAATCTGCATACAATTTGCCTGCAATATGCCTACTTACTGCTTGTAATCTGTCTGCAATCTGCATACAATCTGCCTACTTACTGCTTCTAATCTGTCTGTAATCCATCCTACAATCTGCCTACAATCTGCATACAATCTGCCTGCAATGTGCCTGTAATCAGCCTGCAATGTGCCTGTAATGTGCCTGCAATCCGTCAAACGATCTGCCTACTTACTGCTTGTAATCTGTCTGTAATCCATTCTACAATCTGCCTACAATCTGCCTACTTACTGCTTGTAATCTGTCTGTAATCCATCCTACAATCTGCATACAATCTGTCTGCAATCTGCCTACTTACTGCTTGTAATCTGCCTACAATCTGCCTACTTACTGCTTGCAATCTGTCTGTAATCCATCCTACAATCTGCATACAATCTGCCTATTTACTGCTTGTAATCTGCCTACAATCTGCATACAATCTGCCTACTTACTGCTTGGAATCTGTCTGTAATCCATCCTACAATCTGCATAAAATCTGCATACAATCTGTCTACTTACTGATTGTAATCTGTCTACAATTTGCATACAATCTGCCTGCAATCTGCCTACTTACTGCTTGTAATCTGCCTACAATCTGCATACAATCTGCCTGCAATCTGCCTACTTACTGCTTGGAATCTGTCTGTAATCCATCCTACAATCTGCATACAATCTGCCTGCAATCTGCCTACTTACTGATTGTAATCTGTCTACAATCTGCTTACAATCTGCAAACAATCAGCCTACTTACTGCTTGTAATCTGTCTGTAATCCATCCTACAATCTGCCTACTTACTGCTTGTAATCTGTCTGTAATCCATCCTACAATCTGCCTACTTACTGCTTGTAATCTGTCTGTTTTACATCCAACAATCTACCTGCAATCTGCCTGCAATTTGCCTACAATATACATATGTAAAATCACAGAGGTAAGGAAAAAGAAAAAAACAAACACATTATTCACTGAAAAAGCCAAAAATACAATACCTGAAGGTCTGCAAAGCAGACACGGTCGCCATAGGCACGATCGCCATAAGGCAGGCACAATCGCCGTAGGGCAGGCACAATGGCCTTAAGCCCTGAAGATATGCAGTCAGCCAGACAATAAAGTGGAGGAGCAGCTTGTTCCTGGCAGGCTAATATGCAGTCACCCACTCAACCCAGCCCAAATTGGGGAGGAGTGACTGCATAGACTAATAGCCTGCGCATGTGAACGATACCAAAGATGTCAGCCATAGATGGGTGGTGACCCACCATACAGGATATCAACCCTGGCTGATATGACAGCGGGTTGCCCTGTATCTCTAAGGTGGGCCACACTGGCTGACATCTTGGGCTCCCCCACCAACTAGCAAACTACATACAAAAGTACTAATGCATACTGATAAAATGCGGGTGTTGGTACTGCATTTTGGCCAAAACGCATAGGCTGACGGACCGCGTCGAGGTCACACCGCTTCCGTCAGTACCTATGCTAACTCACGATAAATTACATAAAATCACAGAGGTAAGGAAAAAGAAAAAAACAAACACATTATTCACTGAAAAAGCCAAAAATACAATACCTGAAGGTCTGCAAAGCAGACACGGTCGCCATAGGCACGATCGCCATAAGGCAGGCACAATTGCCGTAGGGCAGGCACAATGGCCTTAAGCCCTGAAGATATGCAGTCAGCCAGACAATACAGTGGAGGAGCAGCTTGTTCCTGGCAGGCTAATATGCAGTCACCCACTCAACCCAGCCCAAATTGGGGAGGAGTGACTGCATAGACTAATAGCCTGCGCATGTGAACGATACCAAAGATGTCAGCCATAGATGGGTGGTGACCCACCATACAGGATATCAACCCTGGCTGATATGACAGCGGGTTGCCCTGTATCTCTAAGGTGGGCCACACTATACATATGTAAGATGGGAATGGGAAATAGTTACATTTTCCATAACTGTTATAGCACTGCAATTAATTATTTGTACTTTGATTTTGTTTATTTAGTCAAAATCACACGCCACCATGTCCCACCTGGAGGAAGACCTTGAATTTGAAATTGAATCTTCATCCGATTCTGTTGGAGAGGTAAGACTTTGCTGCAAATAGAATTTGTTTAGTAATATGGCTTTGCAGCAAAGCATGCCAAAAAACATAATGAAACTAATGTTGATCTTTTTTTCGCAGGAATACATTTCTGATTCCGATGAAAATGAGGATGTTCCAGAAAGGCGGCAGTATTCAGAGGTAGGTGTTATAATTTTAAAAATTCTGATGGGTTTGTAATAGAGATGAGCGAACCTACTGGTTTCGAGTAATTACTCGATCGAGCACCACGATTTTCGAGTACTTCGGGGGGTGCCGGGTGGTTCGACGGAGCGGGGTGTAGCAGCGGGGAACAGGGGGGAGCCCAAGTGTGTATGTCTATATACAGTCACACGTACTTACGTGTGTGTGTGTGTGTGTGCATATATACACACGCACGTTTGTACGTGTTTATGCATACACACGTACGCACATGTGAATATGCATACACACACGTACGCACGTGTGTATGTGTTTATACAGTATTCTTCATATGTAATCCCTTCTTAGGTTCAACAACAACTGGCAGACTCCCTATATGCTCAGGCGGACATAAGCAGTGTCCAGTGCTTTCAAAATGATCCGCAGGGAGCAACAGAAGAGGGTGCGTCGGGATCCACTCAAGATCCATATGGCAGGCTTGCCAATACAGAGTGGTGTCACTGCGGGCAGTGCATTAGGATGCCCACAGTGGCAGAGTGTGTCTGCTGCAGAGAACACGATGTTGTCCTCCAAATGTTACCAGACACACAAGGCAATGCAAGTATAATTTTTAAAAAGGAAAAAGTTTATTGTAAAAAAAAAAAGTTTACTTATTGAAAAAGGCAACATAGAAAAACATAAGATATTATCAATGCACCATCCTTTTTCTCAGCAGAAAGTACTGTAATGCCTGTAATTCACTGTCCACAGCAATGTTGTGTTTGTATAAATAGGTTTTTCACCTAAATATATATATGTGTGTATAAATGCGTGTACACACACATATATATAGTACACGTGTGTACGCGTACGAGTTTACGCTTGCGTGTATACGCGTATATGTATTCGTGTATACGTGTGTGTATATACACACACGTGTGTGTATATACATATATATATATATATACATATATACGCGTGTGTATATATATATATATATATACATTTATACACACGTGTGTGTCTATATATATATATATATATATATATATATATATATATATACACACACATATATACACACGTGTGTGTAATATATATATATATATAAACACACGTGTGTGTGTGTATATATATATATATATATACACACACACACACATATACATATATACACACGTGTGTGTGTGTATATATTATATATATATATATATATATTTACATCACAAAAAAAAATTGCAATGAGGTATTGGTTAATAAAATGACCAAATTAACAATTTTTTTGCAAAAACATTTAAAAAATATTATTGCTATACATTTAAATACATGTGTCATTAATTTGGTCATTTTACCGTAAGCTCGCAATCCACGACAAGGATCCTCATTCTCTTGCGAGACCTATCTAAAAAAATTAAAAAGTCCCTAACTAAAAATTTTACTATAAAAGGACGAAAAAATGGTTTTTACAAAATTATCAAAAATGTTGGAGTAAAAATTTAAAAATAGTTAAAAACACTGGCGAAAATATGCGTAGGATTTATGGGATGAGACGGGGAACATTTCACATTGTACCAGTTATATATTCTATTAAAAAAAAGGCATGTTATGGAGATTATTGCAAAGAGGAAAAAGGGATGTAAGGCCCCCATTTCAGGGTTAATCATGGTAACATTACAGATTTTACCATTTTTATAATCTATTCCAAAAATGCTTGTGCTAGAGATGAATGCAGAGCGGAAAAAGTGATGTAAATGAAATTTACAAAAGGGGCTGTAGCGCTGGGAGAAAAAAAAAGGAGGAGTAAGCACAAATTTAAATAAATAAAATCATACACACATGGAAATAAGACTGCAACGCACATGTAAACCACACAAAAGCAAACGTAAATAATAGAGACGCATAGAGAAAAGACAGACGTACAGTAAAAAAGTACAGATGATTTTTAGATAATTTTTTACACTTTTGTATAGACCAGCTAAAATTTTTTATTTACCTTGGAAATCTACTTTTGAATTTCTGAAGCAATTCCTGTTCACTTGGCCGCACAACTGGTGCAATATTTCTGGGCAATTCTGTGGCCATTGAATGCCATGAGATAGCCATCTCACCTTTAGCGAACTGCATGATTTCACGAATGATGTCACTTAGAAATTCCATGGATTTCGGTTCATAAAGAGCTTTCTAAATCCACTCCTTTCGTGCTTTTGAGTACTCTACTCGGTACCGCATCTGGTCTTCGCTCCCATCTTCTGATCCCGTTGATCTTCTGATCGACTGAATTCTACCAACGTTGTGATTGTGGTCTAGAACAGCAAGTTGCGTTCTAGCCACCATTCCATCATAAAAAAAATGTACACGTTTTGGTCTGTATTTCAGTACACTGGCGTGAAAAATCTCCAAATCACCAGTGTGACAAAAATGTGATAGGTGCCGGATGTCTTTCAGTAAGTTCTTATTTAGAACAACGGATTTCACTTTGACGTGGGCTGTACTGTTAGGGGCTAACCAAGCAGTGCCTGGTTCCAGAAGTGCGTGAGTGCAGCAGTGATATTGGGTATTGTTCTCCCACTCGTGCACGTCTATTATATGGCTTGTTAACGACTTCCATTTCTCGACCAGTAAATCGGGATTTTCTTTACTGGTATGCGAACTCCACCATAGATGATTTTTGATGCTGGATATCCATGGGGCTATGTTTGCACAGTGACCGGTTTTTGAAGCCCCAAGCAATTTCTTGCCTACTGCTTTGGCCACATGCCATACGTCAAGTTCGTGAATTATTTCGGGGAACTCCTCTCGCATAACTTTCCGGATGGAGACATGCCTATTGGTTGCCACAATTAGCACGTTGACTCCCTCGGCGATTTATTCACGGAGTGTTTTATTGGAATGCAGTAGTTTCCAGCGAAACAGATGTAGCTGGTGGAACAACTTGTTCCACCGTAAAGCCCCAAATTTTTTTGCTTCTAACCTCCAAAAATGTGTATACGGTGTACTTTGCAGAAAATCCTGGGCTATCAGATTGCCCGTCGCCAGCTATACACACGTGTGAGGATTTCATCTGTGCAATTAGATTTGCCCTATGCTGCATCCAATGCTTATCTATCACTGGGAATAATAAATTGTGTTGGTGCCGGTAAAAAGTCGCTTTCGAGATGCCAAGGAGTTTTAAAATCTGAGGCATATTTCTTACTTTTGCAAAATTGGAACCACTCAGAAGTATACTTGACGCCAGTAAAATATTCCCCGCCGGACAGTTGTGGATTAGGGGTTGACTTTGCCACAAATTGCAGGTGTGACCTCTTTGACAAAAAGATTTGACAATAACCATTGATCCCTTAGGAAAAATCCTGATGTGGGTTAGTTTCAGAAAGCATTGCTTTCTGTATGGGCAAGGGATCATGGCAAATAAAGCCATCAAGGAGCTTTTAAAGACCATGTATTTATCTTCTGCCGAAGGATCCATGTCTGTGGGTGCTAAGCTTTCAAATTCTGGTAAAGGGTTGGTTAAGGGGGTTATCTGAATCTGACGGAATGGTAACATCTTCACTGCCAGAACTCTCCGATGCTTGTGAGAATCTAAAGCTCCTGTCGTTGGGATCATCGGAAATACAGATTGATACGCTTTCATCCAAAGTAGAATCAATATTGCTACTGGAAGGTTGCATATTGATTCTATCTCCATCATTTACAATTTTAAAAATTGGTCTTTCTCCGGGGTTCTCTAGGAAGGCAATATTACCGATATGTTGATATTGATTTTTATGGTGTTGAAGAGCATGGAGTACCCAGTGGAATTTTAAATAAACCGGGATTCTGGTGTATACTGGCTTCCATCGCATCGCATTGAATGCCAATACTTCTTGACTGTATTTGTGTCGTAGTTCAAGATTTATTTGAAGCTGCTTGGCAGGACTTGCATTTACCCCTCTCTGCATTGCTTGCTTCTGGGTCAGTTCTTCTTTCTTCTACATTTCTTTTAATATTGAGGATTAATTTTATTTCTACAGCAGAACCGTCGATGAAAATTGAAATAGGAATTTCTAGCTGGGTTTCTTAACCTTGTAAATATACGTCGGCAGTTGTTTCTGACACTGCGCGAGCTTCTTCATGGAAAGTTTCTGCCCGCGAAGTTTCTGCCGCTGAACTTTCCCGTTGCTGTGTCACAACACTTCTTCGACGTTTTCAAGAAGGTTCCCCTTTCTTCGTTAACTGGTTGGCTCGTGTCTCAATTTCCAACGTTGTTGGGAAAATGCTTGGCACAGCATTGGGCTTCAATTTCTTTACGGTTGCCAACTTGTATGTAGCAATCCTCCTTGAAATGTTTGCTGCATAACCGGGAAGCATCGGCACCTTTTTGTGCGGTAATCTTTGTAACCCACTCTTCGATGTCACCGAAGATGTGAGGAGCCTGAAGTAGCCAGAGTCTCGTTTTTTCCAAATTGATTGGAAACACATGTAGACTAACACTTTCACCTCCCTTCTTCCAGTAGGTGGTGCAGGTAGGAACCACACAGTTTGGCATTGTGCTGTTGTGTTTTAAAGAAGCTGTGATCTGCTGTGTGTGGGAATAAGAAGATGTGGTGCAAATACTCACCCTCTTGCAGTGACTTTGGAAGAAGATCACGAGTGTGAACCCGGGAAATCGACACTGGTCACCGCTGCGCTACGTCGTATAAGCTCTGCATTTTAAAATACAAGAAGAATTAGAATTACCTAGATGCTAAGCTATAACACCCACCCACCCACTGATAGCCACACAAACACAGACAAATTCATCCATCCATGCACAAATATACATGCATCCATTCATTCCTCCACACACACATATACACGCATCCATACACACACCCTCATCCATCCTGCCTCGCCCATACACGCGCCCGCCCATTCTTTCATCCATTCATCCTGCCTCATCCATCCATCCATCCATACATGCATCCCCGCAAACTTATACAAGCATACATACACACACACCCATGCACACCCCAAAAAAATTCAAAATTTTGGCAGTGTATATATAATAGTAAAAAAGGAACTGTCATCATGGATTACAAGCAACATGTAATACTGCTAGTGAACCAACTAATAGAGATGGACAAATAGAGAAAGAGAGAGACAGATAGAAAGAGAAATAGTTAGAGACAGATAGAAAGAGAGAAAGAGATACAGACAGATAGAAAGAGAAAGAGATAGAGACACAAAGAGAGAGAAAGAGACACAAAGAGAGAGACACACAAAACGAGAGAGACAAAGAGAGTGAGAGAGACCGATAGAGAAAAAGAGAGAGACAGTTTTATAGATAAAGAGAGACAGATAGAGAAAAAGAGAGAGACAGAGAGAGAAAGAGAGAGACAGAGAGAGAGAGAAAGAGAGAGACAGAGAGAGAGAAATATATATATAGAGAGAGAAAAAGAGACAGATAGAGAGAGAAAGAGATAGAGACAGATAGAGACACAAAGAGAGAGAAAGAGACACAAAGAGAGAGAGACACAAAACGAGAGAGACAAAGAGAGTGAGAGAGACCGATAGAGAAAAAGACAGACAGTTTTATAGATAGAGAAAGAGAGAGACAGATAGAGAAAAAGAGAGAGAAAGAGAGAGACAGAGAGAGAGAAATAGATAGAGAGAGAGAGAGAGATAGAGACAGATAGAAAGAGAAAAATATAGAGACAGATAGAAAGAGAAAGAGATAGAGACACAAAGAGAGAGAAAGAGACACAAAGAGAGAGAGAGAGACAAAGAGAGTGAGAGAGACCGATAGAGAAAAAGAGAGAGACAGTTTTATAGATAGAGAAAGAGAGACAGATAGAGAAAAAGTTAGAGACATAGAGAGAGAAAGAGAGAGACAGAGAGAGAGAAATAGATAGAGAGCTGTATCGCGCGAGCACGCTGAAGCGGCTCGTCCTCAGAGCAGAAGACCCGTCTAAAAAAGCCAGAAGACACCAAAATTAGACGGAGCCATGGAGACGGGGACGCCAGCAACGGAGTGGGTAAGTGAATAACTTCTGTATGGCTCATATTTAATGCACGATGTATATTACAAAGTGCATTAATATGGCCATACAGAAGTGCTTAACCCCACTTGCTTTCGCGAGACAACCCCTTTAAGAACTGTCTTTTGTCATGTAAAGTCCATCTCTAGAGACAGAGACACTAAGATGGATTGCAAGTAATAGTGGTGGGGGGTCTTTGCTTGATGTCACCTTTTGCTGCCCACAGAAGTCTATAAGGAGGGGGAGGGAAAGAGAAACGTATACAGAGATGCAGCTGCAGATTTTAGTAA
This sequence comes from Eleutherodactylus coqui, assembly GCF_035609145.1. NCBI lineage: Eukaryota > Metazoa > Chordata > Amphibia > Anura > Eleutherodactylidae > Eleutherodactylus > Eleutherodactylus coqui. Next base: position 176,441,224 of record NC_089839.1, read on the forward strand.
GTGTTTTCAATCTCACCCCAAAGCTGGATTCACATCTGCACTGCTCAGTACTGCTGTGTAATGTCATCCATGATGCTGTTACCTATGAGGATGTGCTACAGAGATGGACAAGAAGATATCCTGCTCAAAGTCACCAAACTCACCGTGTAGTCCCAGCCTTAAAGGAGATGTCTCGAGGCAGGAGTGGATTTTTTTTTATTGCCCAGTCCCCCTAATTAAGCATACATTACTAAGCCCCCCTGTAAATGACTTTTCTAGCTGGTTTGTACTTACCGTTCCAGCGTTTCAGCAACTTATAAAAATTTTCCCAAGATGGCCGCCGGCTCTTTTCCCGTCGCTTGCTGTAGCCCGACGTGCGCGCTCCCGAGACGCTACCAGCTGTGTCTCCATTACAACCAGACGCCCCGCAGCCGCCGACCGGACCCCTGGAGTGAACACGGCCGACCAGTCACCCACCGCCAGGCAGCAGGTAACCGGCGCAGCCCCCCCCATCGCAGCGACAGCCCCCCCATCGCAGCGACAGCCCCCCCATCACAGCGGCAGCCCCCCCCGGCACAGCGACAGCCCCCCATCGCAGCGACAGCCCCCCCATCACAGCGGCAGCCCCCCCCATCACAGCGGCAGCCCCCCCATCACAGCGGCAGCCCCCCCATCACAGCGGCAACCCCCCCATCACAGCGGCAGCCCCCCCGGCACAGCGACAGCCCCCCCATCGCAGCGACAGCCCCCCCATCGCAGCGGCAGCCCCCCCATCGCAGCGACAGCCCCCCCCCCATCGCAGCGACAGCCCCCTCATCGCAGCAGTAGCCCCCCCGGCACAGCGACGACAGCCCCCCCCGGCGCAGCGGCAGCCCCCCCATCGCAGTGGCAGCCCCCCCGGCGCAGCGGCAGCCCCCCCGGCCCATCACTTACCTAGGCGGCAGGACGGCGGGACAGCTGGGCGGCTTCTTGGGACAGCTGGGCGGCTCTGCACGTTCCTCTAACAGAGGATGGTACAGAATGGCCGCTCCAGCGCGCTCCCGAGCAGTGACAGCTCGTCTGCGCATGCGCAGAAGACCTGTAGCGGAGAGCACACTGAAGCGGCTCGTGCTGAAAGGAGAAGACCGGACTGCGCAAGCGCGTCTAAAAAAGCAAGCTGCCAGCGAATTTAGACGGAACCATGGAGACGAGGACGCTAGCAATGGAGCAGGTAAGTGAATAACTTCTGTATGGCTCATATTTAATGCACGATGTACATTACAAAGTGCATTAATATGGCCATACAGAAGGGTATAACCCCACTTCATTTCGCGAGACAACCCCTTTAAGCAGTAATATACTGTCACTTTTTGATGTTTGCTTGTTGGAAGGAGAAAAGCTGGGCAAGTATAAGGATCTGTGCAACTTTGCAAATGGCCAAATTCTGATCGCTAGAGCATCTCCAAAATGGTGGGTCTTTTGGGGTGTTCCTGGTGTACAGTGGATAGAACCCACCAAAAGGGGAATGGGCAACCAGGGCTTATTGATGCACAAAGGCTAGCCCATCTAGTCTGATCCCACCAAAGAGCTATTGTAGTGCAAATTGTTGAAAGAGTTACTGTGGGCTGTAAGAAAAAGGTGTTGAACATACACAAAAAAGACTGTATTATTTTCCAATGGACTCTCATGCTGTACTTGCATTTGGTTAAAAATGTATTCAATATAATAATACATTTCATTAAAAATTCTGTTTAATGAGAAGATCAGTATGGAAGTGTGTTATATGCATGAGGAAAAAACATTTACAGGCTTCCTGTGCAAAGTATTTCTCTGCCTCGCCCCAGAAGAACACACTCTGCCAAATGCATCAAATAGACTCATTCTTTAAAAACGATGTTCTACTTAAAATTGACACAGTACTGTGCCTAATGCAGCACTGAGCCCAGAAAAACATATATATTAAACATTAGTGCTGCACAAACTAAACATTTGAACCGTTTCAGCAAAAAGTTCAGTTAGGTAAGAACCTGAACCTCGGGTGATTCGTCTTGGCTGCACCCAAAAGAAACAAAAAAATCAAAAAAAATGAGGAGAAAGAAGGAAAAAGGATGGAATCTTTTTTGCTTTCTTTCTCTTTTTTTCCTTTGTTTCTTTCTCTCGACTAACTTTGCCTTAAAAGCAGCTCAAAAGTATTAGATATACAGCTGCTTTAGTAGTATTGGTGAAATTTGGGTTCAGTTAAACTAATTTGGACTGAACCAAACCGTTTGCTTAAATTCGGTGAACTAGCAAATGCGAACTGTACAAAAGTTCGGTCATGACGTACATTTTCTTTTAATATAGTGTAGTAGACATGATAATTAATTAGTATAAAATGTCTATCGATTTGCACTAAACTAGACGCATTATGTGTGTTTTGTGACTTCAGCCTAATGTGAAACTCTGCTGCATAAGGAAAGAGTTAAATCACAGTGTTATATGTTATTGCTTGAGGGTCTTCCCAGTCCTCCCCATCTCCCACACAGAATCTTCTTGAACAAAGAGATATCTACTTTCAGTTTCAGATTCGAGCACATGTTTGTGAGACAAAGACTTGCTTATACATTGGACTTGAGAGAAGGTGGGCAGGAAGGAGGGGGGATTCTATATGATCCGACAAATGAGAATCATAAATGTTACTGATGTAATCTGTTAAACGCCCATAAAGGGCAGGTGTTATCCTTTTCAATAAAAGGCCCTGTCTGGCTGTTTCTAGGCAGAGAGCCATTTTGAGCATGAGACTGATACCTCGTGTTTGACCTGGTCAGTGTGCGCATACTGCTTCTACACAATTAGGAAGCTACAAAATACCCCGAAACCTGCTGGAGAAAACCGTAATCCAGATCAGTGACGTCTCTGGGTGGACCGAGTTAGAGATTTTGATTTCTTTCATTCTGGAAACATACAGAGATCGGCAGATGGCACGCAGAACTCAGGGGCCCGAAAATCTACAGAACACGGTAAGATTGCTTTATGTAATTCTACCGATGTGATCTGGGTTGTGACTGCTTTTCTGCCTGTTTCTGATCCAGAGCGATAAATCAATGAAAGGCAGGTAATATAGTTCTTTCTTACTCGGAAAAAAGACCACCGTTTTAACCTGCTTAAGGGGTATTTTGTATGCTGTGGCTGCTATGTCTGAGACGGTTAAAAATTGTGTATACAAGACCAAGAGATAAATTCTGTGAGGGTTAATGTGTCGGAAGGGCGGACTCGGCTGTTTAGGTCTGAGGGAACACGCCAGACACTTGCTCCTAGGTAAACTAGTGTGAGGTTAGGAAAATTTATGATACGTATATTTACCTTTTATGATTGAGCGTGTTATGTTCTCATATGTGAAAAGGTATATACGTGTGAAGTATAGCCGTGCTTTGTGACGGCTGACTCCAGAAACTCTTGGTCATTGAAAATAATCGTCAGTCTCTGTGTATAGCTAAAATGTCCTGTCCAGACGGATTACTAGTAGGGTTGATATAAAGGTAGATGAGATATATACCTTGAGCCGTTGTGGGTATTCTCCAGTAATCCCGTCTGTTTGGTATTATAGAAAGAATGTGCAGTGTTTATTATTGGGGGGGAGGGTGCTGATAAGAGAGTGGACTGAAGTTAAGCCACTGAGAGCATTTCTCAATTAACCCTTTCTGTTTCCTTTGTCTTTCCCTGTGTTTTGTAGAATTAATGTGCATTGTAATGTGAGTGGGAAAGAGAGGTTATATTGGAAGGATTTGAAGAAAGCAGATTTTACAAGAGAAACACTACTGTGTCCAGAAACTTTGAATAGGATAGAATGAGAAGGTTAGGCATAGACGCAGGTTGTTTAGAGAATAGAGTTGAGCAGAGTTTACTGAACAATGGGAAAGGACCAGGAAAAGTTGCAGAAAGAAATGTCAGGTCATGGACAGATAAGCAGAAATGAATATGGTAAGATAGATTGTAGAAAGTTTTCAGAAGATGAGCAGGAAGCCTAGCAGAAAGAAAGGCGTTTTTAGCTAGTTTTTTGGTATAACGTAGTTAAGAGATTCAAGAGGAGAAAGCATGTAGGGGGGTATGTGTATTGCTTATGAACAATGTAATGCCCTTGTATTGACTACAGCCCCTCCCTGTAATGGCGGCCGCACTTGCAGTGTTTACAACCCCACATAGTGTGACTCTGCAGTAAATGTAGTGAGGCCTGCCCCCACCCTGAAGTTACTTCCCCCCATGTTCTCACTTTCAGGGTGTGTGATGTTACTTCCGGTCCCTCCCCATCCGGGACAGGACCTGGCCCCGCCCCTTCCTCCTCCAGCGGCCATTTTGCCTCACCTGGAAGTGCTGCTGCCCCTGGCCCCGCCCCTTCTTCCGGCAGCCATTTTGCCTCACCTGGGAGATCTGTAGCCCCGCCCCTTTTCTGCCTCTGGCGGCCATTTTGCTGCACTTGGGAGGCCTATATTCCCCAATGCCACTGTATCCAGTGCTAACATCATGATTGTCTGAAGTAAGGTTTTGTTTGACCAGACTTTGTTACGCTCCAAGATGTGGCCACTTTGGATGCGTGATAAGTTCAGGGAAACAAACCTTTGTGAAGATGCAGCTTGGGACATAGTAGATGACTAAGCTGATTTATAGTGCATGGAAGATTGGAGTTGATGCATGGGGGGGCAGAGGCCGGGAATACATGACAGGGGACGCTCTCTCATGTTCCCAGGGGCTCTGTTTTCCACTGCCCGCTTCTCCAATGGATACTCAGACCGATGATGTTATGGAAGGCTCCTACAGATGAAATAATTTCCCTATAGTCACCCAGCAAACTTTTTCACGCAATTTGATGAAGTAATTTTACTTTTTATGTGAAGAAAGAGGGACTGAATTGCCCAGAGTAGGATGTTAATTCATCCGTATTCTTTAGTTTTTCTTTAAGTCTTTTGTATATTCTAGTGTCAGTCTACACTGAAGCTATAATTATATTCCGACAGGAGAGTAAAAGCTAAACGCTGGCCATACCCTGAAATACTATTACACTGGGTGACGTAAAATTTGACTTGTGTTGCGCCCCCTTGTGTTAAAAAATGCTAACTGCGACCTGAAAAGAAAAAATTTTTTTTTTTTTTGTAAGGAGATTTTCGCTCAGACTTCGCTGCATACAATGTCACCTTGACCTACAAAGTGTTTGTTTTTGTGCCTCTTGGTTTACTAGTTTGAACGCAATTACTCTTTTTTTCCATTGAGTATTCCGGTTCAAAAGGGGGGAGGCATAGATGATCTGGGTCATAGATGATCTAGGTGTTGTAGATCAGCTGTTGGGTTTTTAAAAAAATAAATGGAATAAGATAACAAGATTCCGAGCCATGTGAAATAGAACATCAGCACGATTATTTAGTACTAATTCAGTAAGAAACTGCAGGTATGCAAACAGTTATCAGAACCTCTGTTGATAATGCATATGTTGAGCTTTTTGCAGATGGTACCAGGGTGAGGATTGATGACTCCACATCGGATATGCAGTGGTCACACAACAAGATGTCCTAGAAGCAGAAGCTCTGCCTCCGCATGTCTCAGCACAAGAAGCGGAATTGAAGGCCCTCACTGAGGCGAGTAGAGTGGCGAGAGGTAAGACCGGCAACCCTTTACAGTGACTCCTGGTATGCATTTGGCATAGCTCATGATTACGGCCCAATATGGAAGGCCAGACAGTTTTTTACCTTAGCAGGACAACCAATTGAGAATGGTGCAGCGGTACAGAGTCGCATGGAGGCCCTACTGCTACCTGACAAAGTTGAGAGTTCGCACCGATTCCTACACTGGAGAGGCGAGAGACGACACCCTCGCTGACAGCGCAGCAAAGGCAGCGGCCCTTAAGCCGTGGAAGAAAGAAGAAAAAGATACTGACGGCATGAGTCAGTGGTAAAAACTTTGGACATTGACAAAAATTTGGACTTTGATATGCTAAAGACTTTTACAGTTACAAGCCAGCAAGGAAGGAAAGGATAAATGGACTAATATGGGAGCAGCAGAAACAGGACAGCGTGTGGTGAACAGTCAACAGCACTTGCCTACCACAGTTCCTGTATCCCATGATGGCCCAGCTGATGGACGGAAAGACCCACCTAGTAAAGCAGCAATGACGACAACGCTTGAAAGAGGTTGGGCGACTTCTAGGTTCTCTGTAGCTGCTGCATCATTTGTCCGGTTTAGCATGATCTATGCCATGGGTGAGTCAGGGCAGAAGTAAATTTGCCACATCACACTTGCCTAGACCACTCTACCCATTTTCAGCGATTGCAAATTGACTACGTTCAGCTCCCACTTGTTGGGAAGTATGAATATGTGCTTGTTGTTGTTGATGTCTTTGCAGGTTAGAGGCTGACCCTGTTACCAAGGCGTACAAGTAGGTAACCCCAAAGAAGCTCATGAACGAGGTAAACTGTGAATATGGGGTACCAGAAGTGATTCAGAGTCAGACAGAGGTACAAACTTCGCAGGTGAATGTAACATGTCATGTCTGCTCTGGGTGTATCCCAGGCCTTTTACATACTGTACCATCTTTAGAGTAATGGAAAGGTGGAGAGACATAGTGGCACGCAAAAAGTAAGATACTTAAAAATGACGCCACTTTGGAAAGACTGTCATCCAATAGCCTTATACAGTGTTAGATATGAACCCAGGGGGGATTATACATTATCTCCCTATGAGATTGTTTGGGCTAGCCCCAAGGCTAGGTCGTTACTATCCTCAGTAGTTACAATTACAATCTGATGTGTTGACTGAGTATGTGATTTCCGTTGTTAAAGAACTAACCAAAGCCTATGCACAGGTGTTCTCTTCCAGACTCAGAGGCAGACACTGGGACACATATCTTGCAGCCTGGGGATTGGGTGTGCGTCAAGAAGTTCCTCAGGAAGCACCCTCTTGAGCCCCGATTTAATGGCCCCTACCAGGTGCTTCTGACTACTGCCACAGCTGTGAAACTAGCCGAAAGACTTACATGGATCCATGCTTCATACTGTAAGAAAGCTTCAGATCCGGGAGACCAGTCTTAGTTGTGACAAAGACATTACTCTGGTTAGGGCTAGTGAGAGAGGGGGGTGGCAACTGGAATCCTTAGTCGGAAGAATATGAGAGTATGGTTACCTTCTAGTATAACTCGTCCAATGCTCAAGTAGCTGCATATTCCTTCGACTATTGTACTGTGGTCCCGTGTCTAGGCGCAAGATCCCACCGCAGGCCAGATTTAGCTCAGTCCAGCTGGTTATAGGACTTATATACCCGGGGAATACAATATGTTTGCGCCACTGATAACGCCTGGGGAGAAGACTGCCGTTATCGGGGATTAGTGGGATGTAACGCAGGAATAGACTGGTCCTATAAACCGCGAAGTGCCTTAAATAAGAAAGACAAGAGCGGGAAATCCCTAATTAGTCGTATAATCCTCCTTGAGAATAATAAGGACAGCGGGTATTGGAAGGCTGAACTTAGTATGCTGCTTGGTTTTAATGCGGTTTTTACACTAACCATGGGAGATCCAAGCCCGGGGGACGGAGGGACTTATAGTCTGTGGACATACCGGTACGGGAGGACAGATCCCTTAGGGAAGTTTAAAATAAGGGGTATGGTAGATGCACCCGAATGGAAGCCTTCACTTAGTCCCGTGCCCATAATTAACCCCCTCCGCCGTAAGATAAAGACCTTGACGAACATGATGATCATAGCTGACCCTACCTTTAGTGGACACCTTGACAGTAGCGACTGGCTACTCTGACCAGAATCTCTGGTTGGAGTTGATGAGGTACAATGCTAACAGGAGCAACAAGTCTAACTGTTGCGTGTGCGGTAGTGCCCGACTACACTCGGGGATGGTCCCCCTAAATCTCCCTGTAGATGCTGAAGAGTGGTTTATTAGTCTCTTCACGAACATTTCCGTAAAATTACACTGTCCGTGAGAAATGGAAGAAGGAATACTCTATAACTACTTAAGTGTTTTGCACCGGAGAGAGTATTACTGACTACCCTGGAAACTACACCTGCCAGGCAAATAGGCAGGGTGGAGGGAGATTTTTTGGGGGGGAACTCACCAACGGGTATTGCTCCTCCTACAGTACGATAGGAGGGGAATGGATGCAGAATCAGGTCCAGTCCTTAGGAGACGTTTACTGGCTTTGTGGAGACATGAGGTAGAGGACCCGCCTGGAGGGTAATTGGACAGGGGAGTGTGCCTTAGTAAAGCCCTTATGCTCCTCCACATCCTGTCAGACAGCATTGAGGATAATGAGGTTACCCCCAATAGTTAATTTATCTTGATCCAACTCAGTCTGTGTTCTGTGGTTATCCTGTCATGTTGGTCTATCCTTGTTTTCCGCATAGGTACGGCGGTTCCTTCCAGTCTTGTCACTAGCTAGTGTAGGGTCAGGGTGAGGCGACCTGGACGTGTTCACCATTAGGACTATCTCCAGGAGGGACATTGGTGTGGGTGAAGATTAGGGAGTCCCACACCGTGCGTACCTGTGCACACTACTAGTATTGTAACATTATACTAGAGCGAGAAGAGAGACCCCTGGTGGTAGTTTTGATCTACACGTATACATTGACGTCATAGGATAGCCAAGGGGGGTACCTGACAAATTTTAAAAATTAGAGACGAAGTTAAAACTAGATTCAAGTCCATTTTCCTGATCATTATGGTAAATAAATGTTGACTGGATTAATTATGTTTTATTATAATTAGCAGTGGTTTATAAATTATACTAGAGATGCCTTATAGGGACTAGTCAACCAATAGGACCTACCTCGACTATGACTTTTAAAAAAAATTAGAATGGCCTTAGATATGACTTTAGCTAAAAAGGGGAGTGTCTGTAAGATGATAGGGGAGACTTGTGGTACCTACATCCTAGACGACACGTGACCCGCGGGTAAAGACGCAGTTGCCATTAAGAAGCTGACCGCGCTAACTAAAAAGAGCTAACTTTTGGGACCAGCACTCGCCATGGATGAGCGGGTGGTAAAGGATCCTGGCACAGACGGGCGTCGCTGTTGTATGTGAACTGATAATTACCTTTTCTGTTCTAGTCTGCTGTGTTACCCCCTGTGTCAGAGAGACCTGTGAAACTGATGCTGGAAAAGCCGCTCCCACCATGAGTTTGCTGGATGCATCCCCAGAAGGAGTGGACAAGTCCTACACCCCCTTGAAGACTCTAAAACGAACCTTCAACGCGCTCCAGTTATAGGCTTACGCGCAGAGAACTGTGAAAATCAGATAGAGAGTTAAAGGATAGACATTTTAAGGGGGGGTTGTAGTAGACATGATAATTAATTAGTATAAAATGTCTATCGATTTGCACTAGACGTATTATGTGTGTTTTGTGACTTCAGCCTAATGTGAAACTCTGCTGCATAAGGAAAGAGTTAAATCACAGTGTTATGTTATTGCTTGAGTGTCTTCCCAGTCCTCCCAGTCCTCCCCATCCCCCACACAGAATCTTCTTGAACAAAGAGATATCTACTTTCAGTTTCAGATTCGAGCACATGTTTGTGAGACAAAGACTTGCTTATACATTGGACTTGAGAGAAGGTGGGCAGGAAGGAGGGGGGATTCTATATGATCCGACAAATGAGAATCATATATGTTACTGATGTAATCTGTTAAACGCCCATAAAGGGCAGGTGTTATCCTTTTCAATAAAAGGCCCTGTCTGGCTGTTTCTAGGCAGAGAGCCATTTTGAGCATGAGACTGATACCTCGTGTTTGACCTGGTCAGTGTGCGCATACTGCTTCTACACAATTAGGAAGCTACAAAATACCCCGAAACCTGCTGGAGAAAACCGTAATCCAGATCAATAGTAGTCTGTGGGTGATGGATGACACAGAGCGTGATCTGTGAGCAATTTATCGCTGGGAGATCATTGCCCGTGGACAGACAGACTAAATGAGAAAATATAGGCTTCTACCTCATTGATTTTTTTTTTGGGCTTCCTCTGGATGGACATTGGGGGAAAATAAGCTGAAGTGGTTGGACATGCATCTTTTGGCCTTACACACTATGTTGTTATTTTCCTTTTGCACATGAAGCTGTTAGAACAAGCAGGGGCGTAACTATAGAGGATGCGGTTGCACCCAGGCCCAGGAGCCTTGGGGGGCCCATAACTACTCTCTTCTCCATATAGGGAGCCCAGTACTATGAATAAAGCATGATAGGTGGGGGCCCTGTTACAGGTTTTGCATTGGGGCCCAGGAACTTCAAGTTACGCCTCTGAGAACAAGTGTGATAGAGCCACCCTTATTGTGGCAAATAGGACACAGCGAGTCTTCCTGTTCTCTGGGTCTCTGGCAATTCTGTCCCTAAAGCTACTCACATACCTTAAATTAGCTGTCAACTCAATTAGTCAACAATAGAGATGAGCAAGTATACTCGCTAAAGGCAATTGCTCGAGCGAGCATTGCCTTTAGTGAGTACCTGCCCGCTCGAGACGGAAGGTTCGGGTGCCGGCAGCGGGCAGGGAACTGTGGGGGAGAGCGGGGCGGAACGGAGAGGAGATCTCTCTCTCCCTCTCCCCCCCCCCCCCCCCCCCGCTCCCTCCTGCTGACCGCTCCTTCGCGCCGGCACCTGAACCTTCCGTCTCGAGCGGTGAGATACTCGCTAAAGGCAATGCTCGCTCGAGCAATTGCCTTTAGCGAGTAAACTCGCTCATCTTTAGTCAACACCTATTAACCCTGACTTCCCCACACGAGTTAAGCATGCATGTATTCTCATTGGGCTTATCACCCTTGAGAACAATGTTCCCCATCCTTCTTTGAGTGACAGTGAATATTGGGAAGAGTTGGACATTACTGTACACAACTTGATGGGTTCATTTAACTTTTTTCTAATATGCTTTCTTCATCTTTCATTTTTAGATGATCTCTACTAAATCATAGAAGCAAGCTGATTGGTTACTTTTCAGCAGTGAGACGCCCACCAATAAGCAAGTTATCCTCTATCCTGTGGAACTTGTGATTCTGGTACAACCTCTTTAAAAGAAACTAGGTCTGGAATGTGACTAGTCATCTCGCTCAGATTTCACCTTCTTGTTCTCAGGGTTTTTTTGAGCCCATTCCAGCAGGCTATGATACACATTCCCATCATACATCCCAAGAGCCGATAACAACTGTTCATCTGTGAAATCAAAAGCATCAACCAGTAGAACTGCATCTTTCCTACAAATAGAAAAAGAAAATGTTTTAGAGTTGAGTAAATTTAAGTTTCTCCTAAATTTCAGTCTATTAATATCAATAGGATGCAACTCTAGTCACTGCACTTCAGGTGCCAACCTGCACCAAACCTCATGGTTACCCACCAGAGCTCAGCCAGGAGGCTCAGGTAAGCTGTAGTGACCACGTCCAGCTGTTTCCCTGATAGGTACCCATGTTGTAAGAAGTCACCAGCACTTGTGACTATTCCATGTAAAGCATACAGGTCACAGAGCCGCTTCAGAACGGCTTTAACATCAGGCTGATCGGTGAGTGAATTCAGAGCCAAGATGAAAACCTTCACTGATAAAAAGTGTGAATGAGCCTAAAAGACATATAACCCCATTGACTGGATGCACTCAATGGGAAACCTAATGTATTGTGTTCACCGTATATACATAACTCACTAATGCTGGGTTTACATTAGCATTTTTAGGTTTCTTAAATCTCATCTACATGGCTTGTAGTGTAAATGCTGCAGATTTTCCATCTGGAAATTCTGCAGCATTTCCATCCTGTGTGAAAATCCCCCTAGGGCAGTCTTGGAGACTGGAGAAAAAAAATTAATTTCACATTCTCTGTATACATTGCAAAAACACGTACCGTACATTCATTTCTAAAAGACTTCTAACTGAGGTTAAAGGGAAAGGGTAACTAGGGTTACCTTACAGTTCTTCTTACTCATGATGCCACCGTTCCTCCCTGTGTGGTGAACCTTGAGACGGAAATAAAGTAGTCCATGCACATGGATAACTTTCTGAGGAAAATGGGGACAGTCTGTAATGCCTGTTTACTTAAGTCCAACAAAGTTCCAACAACAACAGTGACAATCCAGAAGAAGAATACTTTACATTTTCAGAAGGTGATGTGACAAGAAGGACTCTTGAGGTAATCCAATCAATCCACAGTCTCAGTTATCTGTGAGATTCTGCTCCAGGCAACACTCTCTCTCTCCTCTCGTACTCTCTATCAGTCATACAGCAAAAGTGGAGTGATTTACCACAGGATACCATACAGAACCTGTATGCCTCCATGCCCTCCTGTATCACATCTTACATCCAAGCTAGAAGCAGTACAATAGGGTACGAGAGCCACCATGGCCGCCTATATCACATCTTGTATCCAAGCTAAAGGCGGCTCAACAGGGTACTAGAGCCTCCATGCCCTCCTGTATCACATCTTGCATCCAAGCTAGAGGCAGCCCCACAGGTTACTAGAGCCTCCATGCCCACCCGTATCACATCTTGCATCCAAACTAGAGACACTACAACATGGTACTGCAGCCTACATGCCTGCCCATATCACATCTTGCATCCAAGCTAGAGATGGCCCAACAGGGTACTAGAGCCTACATGCCCACCCATATCACATCTTGCATCCAAGCTAGAGGTGGTACAACGGGGTACTAGAGCCTCCCTTCAAATGTTCGGATTCCATAATAAGTTATCCCTTTGCTCTGATATTGTAATCACTTACTTATATCGATATTACAATCACACAGAGAAAGTTACATTCGATTCTGACAACTCCTTCTAGGTGTGTGTTTTTTTTACAATGAGTGTATGTTAATCAGAGCTGGCACTCGATTAACCATTGAATGACATAATTGAATGGCTGTGATTGGTTCATTGAGCGCCGCTTCTGATTGGCTGACATGGCGCTCGATGAACCAATCAGAGCAATCGCTTGCTGAAGGCGGGGTATTCCATCCCCGCTACCAGAAAGAGAATACTTTGTAGGCGTTCAGGAGTACACGGAAGCCTGCAGTAGAACCACAGCCCAGCACGAAGGATCCAAACACAGTTTTTCAATGTAGTTTTGCTAGGGCTTATTTTTGGGGGAGGGCTTATATTTTTACTATCGGGGAAACACAGTATGAAGCTCAGCCAAGAGACTAAACTTCATAGGCCACCGTAGCTGGCAGACCCAGAGGCTGTATTCAACCAACCCATCAGGACCTCACGATCACATCAGGGTGGTCTGATGAGTGACAGAGGGAACCTTTTAAATGCCGCAATCACACTGACCATGACGTGTGAGGGGGTTAAACACCTGAAATCGGAGGTTTCTTCGATACTCGGTGTTACAAGTACCAGGCTGTTATCCAAGCACCCGCTCCCCCTGGCACAAGAGCCCAGCCAAGCTTCTGATGCAGCTGCCATCAAAAGATGTAAGGGCGGTTATTAAGGGGTTACAGCGACAATTCTGCTAAATTAGGCAAAAGAATAGGGCACATGCTTTTACAGAAAGAAATTGCATGCACAGCAATTCCTTAATTACCTAGTGATAAAATCTATTTCCCGCTGTCCTCTTATGTGAAGGAGCTCCAGTCAGAAGTACTGCAATGCATTACCATAGCGATCAGAGTTTTCGCAGCGTCCGAGGAGCGCGTCTTGGCCTAGGAGACAGCGGGGTTTAGGTTAGGGCCTCGTCACGGTGGCACTACCATCTCCCACCTGGAGGGTAACCCGCTTGCATTGACCCCCCAAAAATATCAACAATACAACAATTAAATTAAACCGTACCCCCTTACACAGTCACTTATGCCCCATTTACATGGGACAATTATCATGCAAATTTCATTTAATCAAATTGTATCTAAATGCAAACCATCATTTACTATTCGTTTGTTTCTCACTTTCAGCCAGCATAAAAATCCTCGCTGTTTCGTTCACTTATCGCCGCGTCTAAACGCTCCCCGCTCAATGTGTCACATAGAATGGGAAGCACTGAGCAAGGAGTTACCAACAAGTGAGCGATTCTCAATGATGATCTACCTGTCTAAACGTTCTGCAGGAGTGCGAACAACTAGCGGTGACGTCACCCGCTCCTGCAGAACATGTAGCTGACAGTTGTCCAATGTTAATGGGTCTTTAGAAACACGGATGTAGTTTGGGTAAGAGCATAAGTAGTGTGCAGCAGCTATATGTTTCTATAGGGCGCTCTTGTACAAAGACAACTAAACCAATTGAGATACAAGAGGTCTTGTAAAAAGCGTTCAGGGTGTCCAAAGCAAGTGCAGTGAGCTACCTAGAAGTGAGGGGGACACAGTTGTCACTTATCACGTTAGTTCTACCATTTCCTTCCCTGTAAGGGTAGCATGGGACCTGTCCAAGTTACTACTAGGGGGAGGTCACGGGAAACTGCGGTTTTAACCTACAGTTTGTTGCCACAGGTGACGCCACCGTTCCTTCCTCTGCGGTGAATCCGGATGATGGAATAATAGTCCACACACACAGGGGGTCGTTTGAAACAAAGCCAAGAAAGGATGGCAGTGTTACTTTACCTGTAAATCCAAACAGAACAGTTCAGCAGGTAGATAGGTCAAAACAAGTCACTGGTGCAGATGCAGTTTATGGTGCAACAGGGAGGAAATCACAGGATGAATATCGGGCCCACAGTCTCAGTTATGTGTATGACTCCGCTCCTGGCCAAAACACTGACTGACTTGCACATCATCTTTGCAATCACATATATGAAGCATGGTCACCTGACTTCCAAACTCACAACATAAAATGATACATTTGCAGACAGAGACAGCTCATTTGCAGACACTAACCTTTTCATTCCTGCAAACTGTAATACACATTCTGCTGATTCATTTCCCATTCCAAGACAATGTACAAGACAATACAGACAATATACAGCAGACATTTTATAGGGGTCCTATTAATTCTTTGCCACTACACAATCAGATCTCGCAACTTATTTCCATAGTACCAGATACAAAATCAGAACTTTGGTCATCACAGCCTGCATAGTCACTTCTCTTTATCTAAGCTCTTTTGATACATGAAGTCTGTTATAAAATTCTATATCATTCCAAATACTGACATTGACAGCTCTAAAATGGTTGTCATTTTGCTCATATTAATAGCTTAGTTAATTATAGCTTAGTTAAACACAAATCATCCTTCCCATGCACAACGGAGGAACGGTACATGGTAAATGGTATTTAGGGACCAAACCCCCTGAAGAAATGCAAACCCCAGAACAGACCCCTATATGACTTCCCAGCCCAGATTCTCTCAGTAATGGCGGCATCACACGAACGTTTGTGCTGCGTAATTGTACATGAACGAGGTTTGAGTAGGATCATAATCAGCGTGTTGCTTGCGCTTCTGCACATATTACTGTAATTTTTGTGCACACAAGGCCCATTCACACACACTCTTGAATTTAATGGCTGTTTAAGCCTTATGAGGTTCAGCTAGGATGAGGTTCTGGGGTCGGTGTGAGGGTTCTTTCTCCTCAAGACATTGCATTGTGTATTTGTGCTACAAAGTTCCAGTTTTGTCTTCTCTTTCCATAGAACATTTTCCCAGAACCATTGTGGAGCATCCAGGTGTCTCAGGAAAGCTAGATGAGTAACAATGTTTTTTTGGATAACAGTGGCTTCCCTCATGGTGTCCTTCCATGAATACCATTTGTGTTCACTTGGTTTTCTATTAGTGGACACATGGACAGAGTTTATTTAGCATTTTCTGGAATCTTCTGTAGGCCTTTTGCTGTTACTCTTGGCTTCTTTGTCACCACTTTTAGGATTACCCATTGTGCTCTTGGAGAAATCTTAACAGGACACCCACCCCTAACATTATATTCACACTGCAGATATTTGCAGCGGATTTGACATCGAATTTACATCAAATCTGCAACAAATCCAAAATGCTCCATTGCTGTCATTGAAGTCACATTTTTTTATGCCGGCTGATATGAATTTTCTTCATTTGTAGATAATTTCTCTAACCATGGATTGATGTACACCAAGATACTTCGCAATTTCTGTAGCTTTTTCCAACCTTATGTGTCTCTGTATTATGCATTGTGAGGTCTTCTGAAAGTTGTTTGCATGAACCAGTCTTTCTTGAAAAGACTTTGTGTGCTTTTAATTAATGGGCAAGGCACCTGTTTAACCCACGCTTCCATCTCATTTCCTTAAAGGGGTTTTCTCATAAAAAAATAAATAAATCCTATACTCACCTATTCCTCCACAGGCGGTCTTCTTACAGCATCTTCTCCTTGCTCATCTTCTGCAGTCACCAGGGTCACGTCTCCTCCTGCCGTGCCGGTTTGTTATGAAGCCGGCATTGCTCACATTCTTCAGTGAAGGTCACATGACCATGACATAGCCTTCACTGACTAGGAAGGAATCCCAATCTATTGCCGAGATTACATGCATGAGTAGTCTTTGCAGAAGCTCGGCATTTCCCCTGCTGGCCTGTGAACTGTGACGTAGTGTACATTGGCTGTCAGGAAGGAGACTGCCTGTGAATGTACGCTTTGACACAGGAAGTAGAGGAATCAGCCAGCTGGAGGGGAGGTGACTCCCCTGTACTGCAGGAGACAGGAGAAGATCAGGGAGGTGAAGATCTGGTAAGTATACTGACAGGGAACGAATAGGTAAGTACTGAATTTTTTCTTTTTAATGACAGAACCCCTTTAATTGAAACTCTTTTTGCCAATTAGCTCTTGCAGAAGTCACAGAGGCTCGCTTAAGGGCCATTTACACGGAAAGATAATTTTTCAAACGTTTGAAATTTTTAGCGATCTTTATGCATAGAGTGTTAATGGACACTAATGTCCATTAACACTTTATAATCTTGATTTGCAGGTAAAGGGGCCTCCAGGAGCTGTTTGCAAAGCCCAGCATGTGATTACTCACACACCCAGCTGTGCACACAGCTGTACTGCTCTCATCAGGGCTGCCAGTAGAATACAATGTAATCTCTGGCTCCTGTGGAGAACACAGCATGCAGTCTGTTGAGAGATTCTTTTTCTCTCTCACCTTATAATCATTGTTTAGACAAAAAGTGCATGATGGCAGTATTTACATGTAGCGATTATCACTCATTTTCAGTTGTTTGAACACATTTTGAGCGATAATATTGCATGTAAATGGGTGTTTTCTTTTTCTCTCAGCACGGTGAATATTTAGTTAAAGGGGTTCTGTCACTAGAAAAAAAAACAATGCTTACCTATTCCTCCCCAGGCAGCCTACTTACCACATCTTCTCCTCACTGATCTTTTCTTGGCTCTTGCAGTTTCCCATCGATCCACAGTCAGTGGGGAAGCTGGAAAGGTGCACGCTTGTTGTCCAGACTCCGACTCCAAAGAATTAACCAGTAATCATCAAGACAAGTAGAGAGCATGCAGTACTCAGGAAACTTCTTGGTAGAAAATCATATGTGCAGATGTATTTTTATTCGGTCCACTAAGCCACGTTTTGACCAACTTGAATGGTCTTTATCAAGCTTGAGTGCTGCCTTCTCTCTACTAGTCTAACCGATTCTTCGCTGTCTTGTCGCGCAAGTTTCTATACTTTTGCAGAGAAACAGAGAGCATGCACAGTCTCTGCAATAGCTCGGCATTCCCTGCTAGGCAGTTAACGTTACGTCACTACTGAAGTAGCGAACATTGCCCAGCAGGAAGAAGAATGCTGGCAAAGGACACATCATAACAAGATGAAGAGGATCTGGACGGTTTGCAGTGAGGTGACCCAGGGACTGTAGGAGATGCTATGAGAAGATGGCCTGCGGAGGAATAGGCAAGTTTTGTTTTCTTTTTTAATAACAAGACCCATATAATGTGCTTCACCCTGTGCCAGCACTGTATTGATGCCTCCACCCTGTACCAGTCATTGTTCTGGTTGCCATCCACTGTAGGTTACAATATAAACTCCTTGCTCTCATCCATAAAACTCTCCACAGCGCTGCACCACCCTATATCTTCTCCATATCTATCACCCTACCCTGCTTTGCAACTTGCTAATGATTGTACTCCAAGGGTGCCTTTACATGGGCCAACTGTCATTCTAATAGCAGCTGGAAACAGTCACTTGTGTATGGTTTTAGCATAAGAATAACTATTGTTTTTGCGCTTTTACACAGAACAAATGTTCTTGATTTGTTCATTTTGCGGGTGCTGAAGCGCGTCTCTCTGCAAAATTATTGGCTCGTTGTTGGAAGACGAATGATTAACCGCTTATACCAGATGATAAGCAACCAATCAGGGACTATTTTTAGGTGAGCTGAAACCAAGTGACCAGTGAACAAATTCTATCTCATCATCCTGCTGGTGGTCTTGTTTATACGGCGCAATGATTACTTACATTCACTGTTTTGAGATATTATTTGAAAGACAGTTGTCCTTTGTAAAGACGCCCTAAACTCATCAGACAGAGAACAGAAGAATTGGAAGAAACACAAACTAAGGATTTGTTTTAAGTAGAGGAACTCTTTTTTAATTTTTCAATTTTTTTAATTATTAATATATCAATGGTAAAAGGGGGAAAGGGTAGGAAGAAAGGGTAAAGGGTAAAGAAAGGGTAAAGGGAAGTTAGGAAGTAGAACGAAATGTTCCGCTGTTTTCTTTTTCAAGATGACTGTGTTTTCCTCTTGGGATCATCAGGCCAGTTTCAGGTGTAGACTGGACCCTAGAAGAACAATGAAACATGAGAATACCTGAGTAGATGCAAGTAACAAAGCCATCTGTTATATCATCACGATAACATTATAATAAGCCACCCTTATAAAAGAGATACCCGTGTGAAGGTACTCTCAGAGGGAGAAAATCGTGCGAGTTTTGTGCATTGTAAAACGCACAAAATATCCTCGAAAATACAGCCCGTTATTTCTGATGGGTATATTTACATTGGAGATTTTTCTCTGGCAGCGATGCTGTAAGACGGAAAAATCACAGCATGTTCTATTCTCATGCAGATGTGCGTCTCCTGCTCGGCACACAGACAACGGGGAGTCCGTGTGTTGTGCGATGCGACTTCTGTCCGAGAATGTTGGGTGGAACACGCTCTCGCCCATGTGAATTCAGAGCTCTTCACAATAAATCATGTGGCACATAAGTAGATTTGGTTTTGCTAAAAGATTTTTAAAGTTTTATCAGTCTTCATCCAACTGAAAACAGCAAACTACAAGTTCAAGTTTGTACAAGTATATTAAACTCCTGCTCCCTCTCCACCCCTCTCTGGCTGTCAGCAAGGTAGAAGGCAGGAGGGGGCGGGCGCTAGTGTGCTAATTTCCTGCCCCCTCCCCTTGCTGGAAGCCGGCAAGGGGAGGAGAGGGGGAGAGAAGAGGGAGGGAGTTTAGCAGAGCCTCTGATAAAGTCCCTCCCACCTCCCTTTTTTCAGCAGCTCCCATAGAAGTCTGAGGGACTGGCTGCCTTATTCCGGCTGGAAGATAGTTCCAGAACTGTCGTTTTTGACCGGTGTAAAAATAGCCGGCCAGAATGCACACTATATGCTCAATTTTTTGTGGCCGGCCTTTTTTACAGACAGGAGAATCATCCATCTGAACTGATGCATTGGGATTCAGTGCATCAGATGGTCGCATATATCGGCCAGTCGGGAAAACTTGGCAGAAATACGCTGCCGTGGAGAAAAGAGAAAGGGAGAGATGTGAGCGATGACAATATCTGTATAGCTGCAAAATATGATAAAGATATAAAAACAACAGAAACAAATGATTACCTTTATTTAGATGGAACGCTTGTCATTCAGCCATTTGTCTTTGAGGAGTGTCTTCAGAGTAGGTCTTTTTCGCGGGTCTGGCTGCAGGAGTTTCCTTATAAAGTTTACAGCTCCTGATTTAAAATTACATTTACAAAATAAATCTGAGTATATATTCTTGTTCTAGACTATAGATGAGCGAGCATTGCCTTTAGCGAGTATCTCCCCCGCTCGAGACGGAAGGTTCGGGTGGCGGCAGCGGGCACGGAGCTGCGGGAGAGAGCGGGGTGGAAAGGAGGGGAGATTTCTCTCTCCCTCTCTCCCCCCCGCTTCCTCCTGCTGACAGCCGCCACTCACCGCTCCCCCGCGCCGGCACCCGAACCTTCTGTCTCGAGCTGGGGAGATACTCGCTAAAAGCAATGCTCACTCGAACAATTGCCTTTAGCGAGTATACTCACTCATCTCTATTCTAGACACTACAGAGACAAGTTCTGAAGGCAATGCTTTATGTCCCATGTTTGATGGTAACAGCCCCCTGTCATACACTGAATGTTACCTTTAGACAGTTCTGTTGGGAATACTATTTGCCTGTCTTTCAGTTGGTTGACAAAGTTATTTCCGATGTTTAGCTCTGAATTATAAGGGAACTGGCCAGTCAGCATTGCGTAGACGGTGACTCCACTGAAATAGAGAATACAAATCAAAGAGGTAAGTTAGAAATTATCCATATTGTTGTACTTGTACAATTGGGCTAAATGGAAGCTTTTAATAGAATCCATCATCAGTTTTCTGCTGCCGAAGGACGGTACTGGCTTCTTCTTGCCCGGATCATCTACTCTGCCAGGTCTCTCCCTGTTTGTGCATAGAAAGAGACATGTCCGTCTAGGCGAACTGGGCAGGGAGAAGCCTGCGGGGCCTGAGGAGTCCTTATAAAACCAGCTAAGTCTACTTACATTGACCAGACGTCAACTTTCGCATCGTACGGTTTGCCCATAAGTAGTTCTGGGGCCGCATAAGCTCTTGTCCCGCACTGGGTTCTAAGAGGCTGGGGGCATAAGCCATAATAGCTGATGGTGTTGCTTAGGCCAAAATCTGTAAATTATAAATAAATATTCATAAGAAGTGATTCCTAATTCTATATAGATTCACATCCTACACAAATCTAGAAGGAATTGTATCTAATTTATCTACAATTCTGCTCTTTCTATGCCTAGGAGTCTTCACTGAAGCATTCATGGAAGGCGCTGTGCGGGGCATCAGCAGGAAAGTTACTTACCCACAAGTTTGATTTGATTATCCTCATCCAGCAAGATATTTTCCAATTTGATGTCTCTATGAATAACAAAGGAAATCGTAAATCAGTTCAGTAGTAATAAATTACAAGCTAAGTACAAGGTAATGGAAATGATCTTTAGGGCGGCTGCACATGAGTGTTTGCAAAAACTGCTCGCTGCAGCGCATGAACGAGGTGTGTCTGCGCAGAGTGCTGAACTTTTTGGGCATGCAGGGCCATTTCACACACGACACACCCTTTCCATGGATTAAAAGGCTAATTAGCCCAATGAGGTCCAGATGTGTTCTTTTCCTTTTACGCAGTGTTTCACAATTACCCCTTTCGTATTTGCACACCTGACGTAGGCCGCTATTGGATCTTTGTTGTGCAGAATACAGGAAAATAGAGCAGGTCCTACTTTTTAACGGGCGTGCAAAACGCAAACCTATTGATATCAATGGGTTCTATTCTATGCTTTTTGCTGTGCAAATACGGTCATGTGGAGAAGCCCCTACTTTATTATATGTATGGCATTTTGAGCCGCCATGAAGTAACTGCATTGCATTATGTATCCGGCTCTAGTCCTGAATTTTACAACCCAGAGCCGCAGTCACAGTTTTGCTGGTTTATGTTGGAAACCGTCAAGAATCTTGCTGGCGGACTCCTCCATAACAGCTTAGCTGAGTCCCTATATAACGCAGTGAGGCGGTTATGCTTCATAGACCAGATCATTGCAATAACGCCACTTTCAAAAATGTCAATCACTGGAGGAAGCTTTGAAAGAACATTGCCTTAGTAAAAAAGGACAGGAGATTTCAGCTCTGAAGCCTCCAGAAATGTAAAGCTAGAATCGTAGAATTCAGTATCAGAGCACAATAAGTAATACAATGTATATAGAATGTGAATGTATGTAATATACAGTGCATAAAGATGTTTTACCTGTGCACAATCCCCTTTTTGTGGAGATGCTCTACGGCGGTGACAATTTGCCTGATGTAACTTTTGGCTTCCCGTTCTTCAATTTTATTTTTTTCAGATAACTTATCAAGGAGGTCACCGCCCTCGCAGAGCTCCATTACCAGATAATATGAACTGCCGGTCTCATAAGCTTCATATAAAGGCACGATGTTTGGGTGCTGAATCATTTTCTGGATCTTGATCTCCCGCTGCAGGTTCTTTATGGCAGTCGGGGTCTTCAGGGATTTGGCCTTATTAATGATTTTTACTGCGACCTATATTACAGACAGGATACATGATGTGCAGTTAACAAGCGGAAATGAACCCAAACATTATATATTAACTATACTAGGATATAGCAGAGGTGAATTTATCATTATAGCCATTCAGTTCTTCACCTTGATCACTCAGATAACTGAGAGGGTTTACATGCCGTCCTATGAACTTCAGAGATACCATCTAGCAATATGATGGCACATGTTGGCACACTGACGCATGATTAACAGCTCTTCTGCATTAAAACAATTCAGCTCTGCTATACCTGTGTGTGTATTGGTCTGCGTCGTTCATTATAATGTAATGTAGGTGATGAATGATGCTACAATAGTCTTCTTATAATAGATAGAAATAAAAACTGTACCTTGTGGCCGGTTGGATAGTGCAGGCCTTCAGCTACTTTCCCGAAGGAACCTTGGTTTATGGTTTTTCCGATATAATATTCCCCCACACGCAGCCTATGGGGGTAGTGTGGCAGACTGGGCTGCCCACCTCTTGTGCCGTCCTTGACAGGCATGTTTCTGCTAAAGAAGAAAAGATTTCTTTGCATGTTAGTCCCAAAAAACATAGGGTTTTAATGAGGCAATAATGCCTGTCCTGAGTTATAAGCCTATACATATGCCCATATAACCATATCATTCAGTGCCTAATTAACTATAGCATACAGGCTGGTGCACAAATAACACCTATATATTGACCAAACATTACACTTCTAATGTTTATCCGGAGGAAGGCAAAAAAATCAGGTAAAAGCCAATTTTCCCCATTAAAGGGGAAAAAATCACTTGCTGAGCCCAGCCTGGCAATCGGAATAATCCCCGGATCATGACCCTTCTGGAGTAATTAGTGGCTATAACACCTAATATTGTATTGCTCAAAAAAGGCGTCTTGGACCCTCTTGTACTTTTCAGTGATTTCACCATCACCCAGACAGCTGTTTCATGGTTTTTGCCCCTCATTAGTGTACAGTAGGTCAAAAACCCAGAAGCAGCTGTCTGTGTATGGTATTCTGGCTTAGTTAACAATTCCTAGTCATTATTATAAGGCTTGTCTAAAAAGTCTACATTGACTTGCAGGAATGGTGCCTTCCAATAGGGGGCGATGCAGAGATATTGTTCCATCTCCCATATTTGCAAAATTCCCAGAGGAGCACACGTGGCCTTATAAGTTTTTTCACTAAAATATACCCTTCCTGACCCATGTATTATGGCCGAAAACAGAGCTGAAATCTGGTCCCGGCCAAATGTTGATGTTGCAGCAAATGAGACCATTACTTGCCCACTCAGGAACTGATATCAATTACAAGACAGAAAAAATGTGAATTTTTCCCAGCAAACAGTGCAGATTGTATACATGATGATGGTGGTCTTACCTCAGTATGCAGGTCAGGCACTTTCTCTCTTCCAAAATGGAGGAGGACAATCCGTCCCCTCGCCCCCAAAGGGGGAGCGGAGGTAAAGAAAGCTCTGGAAAGTAAAGAAAGTGGATCATTTACTGAACACAGGCCCCTGGGCACATCTAGTAGCCCCCAGTATCAGCCCTAGGAGCCAAAGTGCTCCTTATCCCCTTCACGCCCCAGGATGGACATTTATGTCCTCTGGGTGTTGGGTCAATATGACGCACGATCGGAAGCCGAGGTCGCTCCATAATATGGATTTTGTGCATATGTGCTGCAAACTTGCAGGTTTCCTGCATATGTCTGGCGCATTTATGCTCTTGCACTGTGCAGAAAATAGGACATGTCACATATTTGTTTGTGCTACCAACATGCCCGTACAAAATACGCATATGGGGACAAACCCGTTGTAATCACTGGGTTCTATTCACTGCGTGTCATGTGCGCTGGTTTTGCGCGCATTATACATAATGCAAATATGACCATGTGAACCCGGCCTAAGTGTCAAGTTGAACTTTGCTACATCTGTACACATCCAGTCACTGAGCTACCTAATAATATGAGGTGAATTATATACGGCAATCTGCTATCATATTACAACCACTGACAGAGGAATTAAATAACATCAACTATCTCATTACACGGACACCATAGTGTTACCTTATAGGAGGGGATACAATTATAACATTGACTTGTACATTCCCACCCCCTAAATAATGCATTTGCCAGCACCCCATATTTTGGACTATTGGCAATTACTCCAGCTTTTGCTTCAGGTCCTTAATAATAAAA
The DNA here is from genome assembly GCF_035609145.1 of Eleutherodactylus coqui. Lineage (NCBI taxonomy): Eukaryota > Metazoa > Chordata > Amphibia > Anura > Eleutherodactylidae > Eleutherodactylus > Eleutherodactylus coqui. Next base: position 176,465,576 of record NC_089839.1, read on the forward strand.
GTTCTTACCTGATGAGCTTTTCTCTCAATAAAGGTTTTCACCAGATGAGTTTTTCTCTCGATAAAAGTTATCAATCCTATGTAGGAAATGTGAAAAGTGCGAGCACAGTGTCACCAGGATGCCACTGCGTCCCACTGTCCACAATGTCTGGCCAGCCAAGCGGCTGCTAGAATGTTAACCGCTGTCTGGATTGTGACATCATCATGGTAGTGATGCCATACAGATCGTGGCATACTGCGTATACAGCACTGATACATGTACTGCTTAGGCTGTCTTTACCATCATGGCATTCATTTATATTGACCGTAAGACCCTATTGTTTTATAATGGCGGCCCTTCAGGTTTCTGCAATGTTTCCATTGTTTGGTGGCATAATATTGCTGTGTGCGGCGCTATTCATTGCAGTCAAATATTAAAATCCGCAGACAAAATCCCCAATACCCTGAAATTTGTGTTGTTTTATTTCTGTACAATATCTGAGTGCGGCTCTAAAACCCCATTCACATGTATTATAGTGTAAGTTGTTCCAGCGTATCAGTGCAGAACCCATGAGACGCCCACCATGGCTGTCTGGTAACTTAACCCCTTAGTCACGGGCCCATTTTATGTCCCAAGGACGATCTGATATGTCAGTTTTTTTCGTTGTGACATTCCTAGAGCCATTACTAGGGCTCATTTTTTGCGGGATAAGTTGTATTTTTTATTACATCATATTGGGGTAGATATAATATGTTGGGGGGTGAGTTTGAGAGAAAAAAAAAATCACTATTGTTTCTTTAATTTCCTTTTCTCGGCATTCAGCATGCAGAATAAATAATGGGATGACATTATTCTTTGGGTCAACATGCTTCTGGTGATACGAAGTTTATACAGTTTTTTTTAATTTGCTATTTTTGTAAACTGAAAACACTTTTCTTTATGAATGATTAGTTTTTACATTCGAGGAGCTCTATGAGGCTTGTTTCCTTGCGGGATGAGCTCTAGTCCTCATTTGTTCTATTTTCAGGACCCTTTTTTGTCTTACGGTGTTCACCATGCAGTATCAACAATATGTAAAATTAATTCTGCTGGTCAGTACGATTCCATCAATATGAAACTTATGTAGTTTAAAAAATATTTTACTGCTTTTTTCACCCTTTTTTAAAAATGTTTTTTTGTATAATCGCATTCATAGACCCCCCACATTTATTTTTCTTTGCTCAGCTGTGCAGTTTGAGGCTTTTAATTTTTGCAAGACAAATTCTAATTTTTGTCCGTACCATTTGGTGACTCATATGGCTTTTTGATCACTTTCTATTTAATTTATTCTGAGGCGAGATTTACAAAATTAGCTATTTTTGCCATGTTTTTTGTGCGGGCAAAATAATGTACTAACTTTTCTTTGTGTGTTATTACAAACGCGGCATCACAAGATTTGTAATGATATATATTTATAAATATATATTATTTTTGTACATAATGAAGTGGGAAAGGTGAAGTTTTAACATTTTTATTTTCCTTTTCTCTTTAATATTTTTTTACTTTTTAATCTTTGTTCCATAATCGGACTTCAATATCTCTACATTTGATGTTAAAATACATTAAAGAGGTTTTCTGAGATTCATTTTTTTGCACATACGTACTTATACAAGTTTAAAAATAAGCAACTCAGCTATATATTTTCATTATTGGTTTGTCTTTCGCTGCTGAATGCAGACGGCTGGGTCAGATCCTGCTGCGAGAACTCCCACAGCGGGATGCGACCCGTGCTCCTGCAGTGATCCGTGGCTCACGTGGCGCACTACTATGTGCGGCTGGCGCATAGCGCACATAACAGAGGAGAGCCAGCGCGTCACCAGTGATGTTTCTGTGCAGGCCTCTGCGAGGCTCACACAGAAATAGGGCATGCCGCAATTTGTTTACCACGCGACTTTTCACAAGGTCAGATTGCGGCTGCCCGCATAGGATTGCAGGATTGTGTGCATGTATGCAATACTATGCCAGAGTGCACGGGTGGAAATTCTGCGGAAAATATCGCTGCGGAATTTCCGCCTGTCTGCATTCACCCTTAGTTAAAATACTGCGTTTACATGCAAACAATATTTCCAAGATCCAGCAGCTTGTGCCATGTGCTGAAGTGCCTGCTTTGTGAAGGTGCATTTAGACACAACGATGATCGCTCAAAAGATGGCTTTTGATTGATCATTTTGCATAATCTACTAATTGGTACTAATGCCTATTAGTGCCCATTAGTAGCGTGTGTGCCACTGGGAGTTGAATTTATTTAGGGGACCGCACACTGTTCTCTGAATAAATTCTCTTTGTTCTGCAGGGCTGACAGCTGAGAACAGTTGAGACAATGTAATCAGCTGTTATCAGCACTCACCAGCAGAGCACAGCGTGCGGTCCGTCTTATCAGCTGTTCTGCTGAACTACGGATTTCAAGCCAAACTGAAATCCATCGTCCAACAGAAAACTGAAAGATGGGCACATTTACATGCAACAATTAGAGCTCAAAAGTTGTCTTTTGAGCATATTTTCAGCAATAATCGTGTCTAAATGGGGCTTAAAACCCTGGACTACGATCCACTTCAAAAAGAAAGTGGGCACTAAATAGAAAAACATTCAACTCCAATTTATACCATAATCTTTATTAGTGGCAAAGACACAAAGATTTTAGGAAAAAAATCAAGATGAAAAAAGTCTATTTTACATTATCAAGTTGTTTATTAGTGGAAAAAATTAAAACATACAATAAAAAAAGTACAGAATTGGACTCTGGATCTGTAATGACCTAAACATTAACCGTTTTAGGCTATTTGTTCCACATAGTGAATACCATAGAAGCGAAAAACAAAAAAACAGGAAAACAATACCAGAATAGCTGTTTTTTAGTCACTTTGCTTCCTAAATATGGAAAACTGTGTGATCAAAAAGTTGCATCTACCCAAAAATGGTATCAATGGAAACCTCAACTCATCCCTCCCTCAAACAAAATCTCTCACTCAGCTCCACTGATAACAGAATAATGAGACTTCAAAATATGTTGACAAATCAGTTTCTTTTTGTTAAATTTCATCCACTGACTGGGGGGTCAGTGTTGTGTTCTTTAGCTTCCATGAAATAGTGGAGTAGAAGACGCACCAGAGTGCCTCTGTTAACACAACACTGGGCACAACACCGCACCTGGGCTTGTTAAGTTGCTAACTGAACCCTAGAAGACTGGCAACATATCATGGCCCAATGAGTCATAGAATCATGGAATGGTAGAGTTGGAAGGGACCTCCAGGGACATTGGGTCCGACCCCCTGCTCAATGAAGGATCACTAAATCATCCCAGACAGATGTCTGACCAGCCTCTGTTTGAAGACTTCCATTGAAGGAGAACTCACCACCTTGATCACCATCACTATCAAAAAGTTTTTTCTAATATCTAATCTGTGTCTCCTCCCTTTCCGTTTCATCCCTTGTGCAAATGAGAATAGGGCTGATCCCTCTGCACTGTGACAGCTCTTCAGATATTTGTAGACTGCTATTAAGTCTCCTCTTAGCCTTCTTTTTTGCAAGCTAAACATTACCGGATCCTACAACTGTTCTTCACAGGACAATTTGCAGACCACTCATCATCCTGGTAGCTCTTCTCTGATCTGTTTGTCTATGTCTTCTTTTAATTCTGGGTGCCCACAACTGGACACAGTATTCCAAATAAGTTCTTGCTAAGGAAGACTAGAGGGGGATAATTACCTCATATGATCTAGACTTTAGGCTTCTCTTAATACATCCCAGAATTTTGTTTGCCTTTTTTTTGCTGCTGCAATACGCTGTTGACTCATATTCAGTCTATGCTCTATTAGTATACCCAAGTCTTTTTCACATGTGCTGCTTAGTTCAATTCCTCCTGCAGCATCCGAGGAGTGGACCCACAGGCGAAAAGATAGCGGGGAAGAGTTAGTCCCTGTCAATTGGCTCTAACATCTCCTCCCCTGGGGGTAGCATGGGGCCCATCTAAGTTACCGCTGGGGAAACTTTCACGGGGGTAAACCAAAAGTAGATTATCTTACGAGTCCTGTCACTTGTGACACCACCGTTCCTTCCTCCGTGGTGAACCCAGATGATTAAATAAATGGTCCAAACACAGGAAAACGTTTAAGGAGCAAAGTCGGGAACAGTCTGCCGTGCTCGTTTTCTTGAGAAATTATTCACAGTCCAAAAACAGTAGATTCACGCGGCAGCAGGGAATGGTGTATAACACAAGGGAGGAAATCACAGGATCACAGAAGAATCCACAGTCCAAAGTTATCTGTGGAATTCTGTTTCCCGTCACTCTTCTTCACTCTAGCTCTCTACCTATCAACACTCACATTTGGAAGCAGAAATCACTCAGCGCTGCTTGGCGGTTTCTCTCTCTTGTTTCACTCACAGTGTTTTAGGGGTAACACTGGCATCTCCCGGGTAAAGTAGGCCCAGGGAAGACTGTTGGATATCTCTCAGCCTCTTCCATTCCGGCCCACACAGAACAGATGGTGTCTGTGTGATTCACATGCAGAACTCCACACACTCCTCTCTCTTGCAAGACTAGAAGAGACTCCTTGCAAAACACCTTGCAAACACATATACATAGCACAATCACATGACAAACAACAAGATTCATTTTCCAGACACTTCACATACCAGACAGTTAACCCACTCAGTGCTGCAGCTATGCAATACACATCACATTCATGCAACATATAAGACACTGACAACACATAGACACAAGACAAATGCATACATACATTATGGAGGGGCCCTGTTAACTCCCATTCTGTAGGTGCTTTTATTCTTTTTTTTTGCCTAGATGTAGGACCTTGCATTTCTACTCATTAAATATCATTCTTTTAATCGTTTCCCACTGTTCCTGCTTTTCTAGATCTTTTTGAATCCCCTCTCTCTCTCTTCTATCCAACACAGCTTTGTTTCATCTGCAAATTTGATCAGTTTCCCATCAATCTCCTCTTCCAGATAATTTATAAAAAGGTTGAACAACACTGGGCCCAGGACAGAGCTTTGTCGTACCCTACTTGACACATTCATCTAATTGAATGAGCAGCTATTTATGACCACTCTCTGAGTATGACCACGCAGCCAGTGGGAAATCCACCTAACATTTGCTTTGTCAATCCTATTATTTGGTCATTTTTATCAATAAGGATGATATGACACATTTTGTCAAATGCTTCACCAAATTCAAGATTTACTATATCCACCACATTTCCAGTCAGTGATTCTGTCATAAAGGAAATTAGATTTGTCTGGCATGACTTGTTTTTTTTACAAATCCATGCTGGCTCTGGTTAATTACTCCATTCTCATCCAAGTACTTGCACATACCCTGTTTAGTAATTTGCTCAAACACCTTACTCAGTATAGAAGTCAGGCTCAAAGGCCTGTAGTTTCCTGGATCCACCTTCTTCCCTTTTTTGAAGACTTACTTCATTTGAAGGAGATATTGCAGTGTTCCTAATAAGAGCGCATGATAACGTTTTTTCATTATCAACCCCTTGTTATCCAAAATTCAAGAATAGCATAATCAATGCCTCCTAAGGTCCCAACCACCCGTACTTCCTCAACCATTTCCTCCCTACCAGTTGTTTCAGGCTAATGGTCAGGTTCGTGTGTGGTGCAGACCCCTTGAAGCAATGGACCCCAGTTGTCAAGAAGTGGTTGCATACTGGTGTACGGTGTGTTCTCATGGCATGGGTTGGGTCCACTGATCCATGTAAACACATCATTGAACAGTGCCTGCTACATTTCCCTGCTTGGTGACCATTTGCAGTCCTTTATGGATTTCATGTAGCCCCAAGATGATAGGATATTTTAGCAGGATAATGCACCATGCCATGAGGCTCAAGTTTTCCAGAATTAGTTTGAGGAGCGCTTGTGAGAGTTCCTATGAATAGAAAGGCCTGCACATGTGCCCATCATGAGCTCAATGGATCATGTATGTGGAGGATAAATCCATTCACACCCTAGATCATGCACAAACAAATATCCAAACAATTATCATAGAGGGTGTCCTATATGATAATAGTTCCTATCCCATGACTTTTGGCATATCAGTAAGATGCCAATAGTATACCTTTAACACAAGTGAGAAACTGGATACTCCAGGATAAAATTTGAGATATTTATTCAAGTTGGATTAAAAACAATGAAAATGGCTAGTAGACCCCAGGTTCGTGAGTGCACATGCATGGACCTGGGTCTGCTATCCATTTGCATTGTTTTTAATCCTTCTTTAATTAATGGAAATGTTCATTCAATGTTTGTCAATATTGTGGACAGATATGCACATCTGTATGTATCGGAATCTCTGTGCTTGTTTATAATGTACTTTATTTCCACTGTGAAAATTAATAAAATTTATATTTTTTTAAATCCTTCTTTAATAAAAATCTTGGATATTTCAGGCACAGAGTAAAAGCCATTATAGTTGCTACTTCCGCTTGCTTCAGCAAGGAATGTATGAACAAGGGCTAATGATGTCATGAGGTGATCACAGGTGAGAAGGACACTTATTCACATCCACAGATATAGGTAACACCAACCAGTATTGACAACAGTCATGAAATATACCAGAGGCTATTAGTTTATTCATTATTTTACTTCTTGAATAGATGCGCTCAGATATATACATACATAAATGGGAATTTATACTATTACGTTGTGCAACAGAAAACAAGGGTTTTGGTAACATTACAGGAGCAGTCCCATGAAAATAACGCATCTCCTATCCACAGTACTGAAGTTAAGTATCTAATTTGTGGAGTACTACTGACACACACAATGGTCACGAGGATGGGAAAGCGCAGTGGCAAATGGCTCAGTTTAAATGGGAAAATATTCCTGATAGCACAGTACTGCTCCATGGGCTTCTATTAGATGGTTTGTCATACTTTAATTATCCAGATATGATATGGGAAAACAAAACCTGTGAATCTCACAAGGGTGATAAGTTATTGAGAACAAATAAACATAGCTACTAGAGATGAGCAGTGTAGTGTCTTACGCGAGTACCTACCCGCTCGTCTCAGAAGATTCAGGTGCCGGCGGTGGAGTGCAGTGAGTTGCGGGAGTGAGCAGGGGGGAGAGCCGGGGGGGGGGGGGAGAGTGAGATCTCCCCCCTCCGTTCCTCCCCGCTCTCCGTCGCCGCCCCCCGACGGTACCCGAACCACCAGTTACTCGCATAAGGCACTACTCGCTTGAGTAGTTTGCCTTGGCGAGTACCCTCGCTCATCTCTAATAGCTACCTTACCCAACTTGTATGGGAGCCTGCTAGAGGGAGCGACGCTCTGGATTTATTATTAATAGTTAATTTCCAGCTGTCATTCAATAGGAAGTCTTATCAGGAAGCGACAAAAAAACAAAACTTTAGTAAAGCAAAATTTGATCAGAACTACTATCGGTAACATTAATTGGGACTGCGTCCTCAAAAATAAAAGTACAGACGACAAATTGGAGAAGTTTAAAAACATCCTAAATACCTCATGTGAGCAGTTCATACCCTTTAAGAATAAAAGAACTATAAGTAGAATGTGGCTCAACAAGACGGTAAGGGGGGCAATAAGCAGAAAAGAAAACTAAAATTATTAAAACAAGAAGACAGTGAGAAACCGCTAAAAACATACAGGAAGAAAACAAATGATGTAAGGAAAAGATAAAAACTGCAATAAAGGAGGCAGAAAGACTGATTGCAAACAGAGCAAACATAACCCCAAAGTATTTTTCAATTATATAAATGGTAAAAGGATTGGACTGGAAGCACTGGCCCTTTAACAAATAATGCAGGAGAAATCATAGAAGATGAAGGGGAAAGGCAAATCTATTAAATGTTTTTTTTCTCAAGTGTATTCACGAAGGTAAAAGAAATTTCACATGAGATTCAGGAGGATAAAATGTACCCCTCACAAAAAAGAGATGGTTCAAAAAGATTAAAATCGACAAATCGTCAAGCCCAGATGGAATACACCCAAAGGTTCTAAGGGAACTAAGTGACGTCATAGACAGACTGCTATTTCTTATATTTAGGGACACTATTGAGACCTGGGTTGTACCACTCGATAGGTGTATTGTTAATGTGGTTCCATTATACAAAAAGGGGTCAAGAAGAGAGCCTGGTAACTACAGGCCGGTAAGCCTCACTTCAATAATTGGAAAAATATTCAAGGGGTTTCTGAGAGATGCCATCCTGGAACACCTCAAGAAAAACAACTGCATAACTCCTCATCAGCATGGGTTCATGAGGGGTTGATCATGTCAGACCAATTTGATCAGCTTCTACAATGAAGTAAGTTCTAGGCTGGACCAGGGAGACTCTATTGATGTTGCATATCTAATTCCTTCTAAAGCATTTGACACCTGGCTGAATAATAGGCTGGTATATAAAATAAGACAGCTCAGACTGGGCAAAATTGTGTGTAGTTGGATAAAGAACTGGCTCAGTGATAGAAAGCAGAGAGTGATAATAAATGGTTCATACTCTGATTGGGCCACCGTTGCTAGTGGGGTGCCACAGAGTTCAGTAGTAGGCCCCATTCTATTCAATAAATTTATCAATGACCTGATAGAGGAACTGCACAGTAAAATATCGATTTTTGCATACGATACAAAATCATACAATGTGATTAATACAAAGAAGGACATGTACAGCTGCAAATGGACCTAGATAGGGATATACTGCATATGTAATAGTCTGGAGGAACAGAATTTATCTTGTGATAATTTGCCCTGTTCCAGTCTATCCAGTGCAAGCTAATGCCTCCATAGATTCATCTCAGGTTACTTATTGGAGAGTACTGATGCAGTGTGCAAGAAGTGAGCCCACAGCCGAGGAGATGGCAGGGTTGTAACTTGTCATGGTAGTTCTACCATCTCCTCCCCTGTAAAGGTAACACAGGAATCGTCCAAGTTACTACTAAGGGGAGGTCTCGGGAAACCGCAGTGTGGTTTTAACTTGCAGTTCGTTGTCATGGGTGACACTACCATTCCTTCCTCTGAGGTGAATCCGGATGATGGATTAATAGTCCACACACACAGGGGGTAGTTTGAAACAAAGTCAGGAATGGACGGCAGTGTTACTTTACTTGTAAATCCAAACAGAACAGTTCAACAGGTACGTAGGCTAAAACATGTCTCTGGTGCAAATGCAGTTGATGGTACTAGCTGGGAGCAGGGAGATTTTAATTCTCCCAGGCTCCCCTGCCTTCTATGCATGTGCCAAGCATTTAACATGTGGGACATCAAGGAGGACGGAGGTGAGTGGGTTTTAGCACCCCTCATTGATCCAATCCATGAGGGGAGTTGAAACTTTAGCTTTATTTCACTTTTTGTTTACTTTTATGTGATCACTGTTATCCATTGGATAAATCAGTTTTAGCTTAGTGTCTGAAGGAGGCAGACCTCCTGCTTTGCAGGATTTCTATTTTTCATTATTTTTCTCCCTTCTTCTAGCTGGGCATCAGGGACTGGCTAACAAGTGGGGAGAGGTCAAACAGTGCTGCCAGATACACTGTTATCCCCTCCTCCCAGAAGGTAAAGTAGACCAGACATCACTAACGACTCTGCTTCCAATCAGCAATAGGGTCATCTGAGTGTGCCTGACTCCTACCCCCAATTACAGTGACTTCTCAATGCAACATCACTGAAGCAGTGACATTGCTGGTGGCAGAGAGAGCTGAAGGAAAGAGGATTAAGATACGTGAGTAGATGGAAGTAGGTGAATATTGCACCATCGTCCCTCCACTCCTCTTCCCCTTCTCACCTTCCCTCTTAGATCTATCCACCACCGCTCCAATGACTGTAGTTGCTGGCATGCTCCTCCCTCCCCCATCAGTGCAGTGATGATGTACCTTTGCGGGCAGGGGGCAATATCTGGGGTCCCATTAGTATGCAGGGAGGGAGTGCAATTACCCGTCATCCCTGCACTTTCCTTCACCATCTCCTCTCAGTCCGGCCACGTTATGCTCCAGCGAGCCCCTAGCCTCTAGACCCCTAAAGGATGCAACTAGGGGTCTCCCTCTGCCCATGTGGCTATTTGAAGATGGAGACGCCTTTGGCCTAGGCTTAACTCAAGCCTCCAGCTCTAGGCTGGTATACCACAACTGGAGGCAAAACTCCTGACGGATGGGGTGTGGGTGAAAATTGCATGAATCCTCTAGGTATCCAGCCTAGCCCTTGCTCCCAACCATGAGTGCTACTGGCCTCACCTCTAGGCAGGGGGTGGAACCTTCTCTCCATGCATGTCTCGCTTACAGCACTGAAAATTGAGCCCCTTCCCCTCAGCTTCCAGGCCTTTTTAGGCGGCAAGGGAGGGGAGCAGAGTATAGAAAGCCAACAGAACTCTAGCTGCCCGGTGGACAATCATTCGTCATCTGTAAAGCAGGAGACGCATTATAGCTCCTCTGCCTTCATACATTGAGTTGTATTGTGAGTCGGAGTATTTGCGCCCTTTTTTCTGAGGTGCAAATATCCTGTTGATAGACCCCATGTCTGACAGGACATATGGCCTTTCAGTATCTGACATCATAGTTATATACGCAATGGTAAGGGAATCTTCTATAGCCTAAGAATGGTACCCTTCACATAGCAGTATCTTTACTATGCTTAGGCATGGTATGTACGGATAATTAACATTTCCATCCATGGTAGTAAACTTAATCCTGCGGCAGTCTGCATAGCCTCACTTTACATTCCCAGGAGTTTGAGTGGTCAACATCTACCACGGTTTATGACAAAACTTTATTTGTATGTGGTGTGGCAAGTGGAGTTCTTTCGCCTCTGGATCGTCAACCTCTCTGTTAGGAAATGGGCACCACAGGTGTACAAAACAGCTCACGAGACTTCAGATCTCTTTAAATCTGGCACCTGTCAGTTTTATTTTGTGCCAGAGCAAAGTAAATACAACATATCATAAAGTCCGATGCATCACTCTGAATCTCTTCCCTCATCTCGGTCTACTTCCCCTATCTATGCTCTCCACTCTGCTAAGAACTTAAAGTAAATTTCTCTCTAATTCAAACCTCCTACTCCCGCCTCCAAGATTTTGCACGAGCCGCACCAGTTTTCTGGAATGCACTATCCCAGACAATCAGGTTAATTCCCAACATAGTAACATAGTAACATAGTTTGTAAGGTTGAATGAAGACAATGTCCATCTAGTCCAGCCTGTTTATCCTCCTGTTTTGTTGATCCAGAGGAAGGCAAAAAAAAAACCACGAGCAGAAGCCAATTAGCCCTTTTGGGGAAAAAATTCCTTCCCGACTCCCTAATGGCAATTAGACTAATCCCTGGATCAACCCCTAATAGTTCCTACCTGCCTGTATACCCGGATTAACAATTAACCTAAGATTTATATCCTGTAATATCCTTCCGCTCCAGAAAGACATCAAGTCCTCTTTTAAACTCCTCTATGGATTTTGCCATCACCACATCCTCAGACAGAGAGTTCCACAGTCTAACTGCTCTTACAGTAAAGAACCCCTTTCTGTGTTGGTGATGAAACCTGCTTTCCTCTAAACGTAGCAGATGCCCTCTCGTTACCGTCGCAGTCCTGGGTATAAACAGATCATGGGAGAGATCCTTGTATAGTCCCCTCATGTATTTATACATAGTTATTTGATCACCCCTTAGCCATCTTTTTTCTAGAGTAAATAATCCCAATTTGGATAGTCTTTCTGGGTATTCCAGTCCCTTCATTCCATGTATTAGTTTAGTTGCTCATCTTTGAACCCCCTCCAGTACTGTAACATCTTTCCTGAGCACCGGTGACCAGAACTATGCGCAGTATTCCATATGGGGCCTGATAAATGCCTTATATAGTAGAAGGATAATGTTCTCGTCCTTCACCCCTATACCTCTTTTAATGCACCCCAAGACTTTATTAGCTTTTGCAGCAGCTGACTGGCATTGGTTACTCCAGTTTAGTCTACAGTCCACTAGTACCCCCAGGTTTTTTTCCATATCACTTTTCCCTAGCGGTACCCCATTTAGTGTATATTGGTGACATCCGTTTTTGCTGCCCATGTGCATAACCTTTCATTTTTCAACATTGAACTTCATTTGCCATTTTTCTGCCCAAGCCCCCAGCTTTTCCAGGTCTGTTTGTAGCCGTACCTTGTCCTCCGTTGCATTCATTATATTGTATTATTTTGTGTCATCTGCAAATATTGATATTTTACTGTGCAGCCCCGCTATCAGGTTGTTAATAAATATATTAAACAGAATGGGGCCTAATACTGAACCCTGTGTCATACCCCGCTAGCAACGGTGGCCCAATCAGAGTACAAACCATTTAGTACCACCCTCTGCTTTCTATCATTGAGCCAATTCTTTACGCAAATACACACGTTTTCACCCAATCCGAGCTGTCTCATTTTATATATTAGCCTATTATGCGACACAGTGTCAAATGCTTTAGAGAAGTCCAGATATACGAGATCAATAGATTCTCCCAGGTCCAGCCTAGAGCTTACTTCATTGTAGAAGCTAATCAGATTTGTCTGACATGATCGACCCTTCATGAATCCATGCTGGTGAGGAGTTATTCCCTTGTTCTCCTTGAGGTATTCTTCAATGGCGTCTCTCAGAAACCCTTTGACTATTTTTCCCGTTATTGAAGTGACACTTACCAGTCTGTAGTTTCCAGGCTCACTTTTGGTCCCCTTTTTGTAAATTGGAACCACGTTGGCAATGCGCCAATCCAATGGTACAACCCCGGTCTTGATAGTATCCAGAAATATTAGATATAGCGGCCTAGCTATCTCATCACTTAGCTTTCTTAGTACCCTTGGGTGTATTCCATCTGGGCCTAGCGATTTATCGATTTTAATCTTCTTTAACCTGTTCCGCACTTCCTCCTGCGTTAGGTATGAGATATTTTGTGAGGGGTTTATTTTATTCCCCTGCATCTCATGAGACATTTCCTTTTCGTTTGAGAATACACATGAAAAGAAACTATTCAATAGATTTGCCTTCCCTTCATCATCTTCAAAGATTTCTCCTGCATTATTTGTTAAAGGGCCAGTGCTCTCGGTGCAAATCCTCTTGCTGTTAATATAGTTGAAAAATAGTTTCAGATTGTTTTTGCTCTCTTTGGCGATCAGTCTTTCTGCCTCCTCCTTAGCAATTTTCATCCTATCTTTGCATATTTTGTTTTTTTCCCAGTACGATTTTAGTGCTTCTCCGCTGCCTTCTTGCTTTAGTAGTTTGAACGCTTTCTTTTTTTCATTTATTGCCCCCTTACCGTCTTGTCGAGCCACATTGGTTTCCTTTTAGTCAAAGTTCTTTTATTTTTAAAGGGACAGCTTTAAGCATGCCCTAGAAACACATCTTTTTATGGAGGCCTACCATATTTCCTAAGCTAAACTCTTCTTAATCTACACTGCCTCTACACTCTCCCTTGAAAACCTGTGACCGTTCTTCCCATTGCATCCCCCACACACCACATCCATGCATTATTCATCCATGCAGATTTATTCATAAACACGCTGGTGATCCACTCACACAGATTTATGTATGTATAGTATCCTATGTGTATACTTCTTTATAGTCTGCAAGCTCTTGCGAGCAGGGCCCTCACACCGATGGTTCAAGATGTTCATTGGTTTAATACTGGATGTTATGACCTTTTTGTTAAGGTTTTCCCCAATTAATAAAGTGCAACAAATTATATTATCCCTATATAAATAAAGATTATTATTATTACTCCAAATAGCCAATGGAAGCCAGGAAGGGGAGTAGGTGATAGACACACTACTTTTCTCTACATTACAGTCTATAAGAGGTAACTGAAAATAGCCAACATGATATGGGTTTTCTCATCATAGACATTGGTGGCACATCTGGATTAGTGGAGTCCAACGTGTGTGCTCCCAGCCAATCACTGTAAATCAGCTGTGCTTCAGACCTCTTCTAGTTGGACCCAAGAATTGGCTAATTTACAACAGCTATAGTTAGCAGTTTGGGATCTATAATTGTCACCAATCTTTGTGGTTTTCAAAGAATAATGTGCTCCCCTTGACCTATCCACTTAAATTCAATAAAGTGCCTGTCCTATGGAAATTTGAAAGTGAAAATCTAGAAGAATCAATTCAGATGTAAAAGGGGTTTTCCAGGGAAATATTATTGGTGACCTATTTTCAGTTGATCGACTAGATTCTGCTGCTTAGGACTCATTGGATGCTCGCTAGCAGCACAACACACAGGTGTATGGAACGTAAGCTGCTGCTCTGACCCCTGTATAGTGGAGAACACTTGCAATTGGAAGTGAATTTCCCATTGATGTTAATGAGAGCAGTGCCTGCAATTAAGTAGTAAAAGTCATCAGAGCAGCAACTTCCACTTCATACCCCTGTGTATTGATGCGCTGACAGTAGGCACCTAATCATAAAATCATAGAATCGTAGAGTTGGAAGGGACCTCCAGGGTCATCGAGCCCAACCCCCTGCTAAGTGCAGGATTCACTAAATCCTCCCAGACAGATATTTGTCCAGCCTTTGTTTGAACACTTCCATTGAAGGAGAACTCGCCACCTCCCGTGGTAACCTGTTCCACTCATTGATCACCCTCACTATCAGAAAGTTTTTTCTAATATCTAATTGTGTCTCCTCACTTTCAGTTTCATCCCATTGCGTCAAGTCTTTCCTTGTGCAAATGAGAATAGGGCTGATCCCTATGCTGTGTGACAACCCTTCAGATATTTGTAGCAGGGATTGCAGTCAGTAGGTCAGGGAGCATGTTGTCAGGTGGCATACGGAGGAGTTTGTTTAGGGAATGCGGTATGCCTTCCTGAAGAGGTATGTTTTTAGAGCACGCCTGAAGTTTTTCGAGTCCTGGATTGCCCGGGTAGCCTTTGGTAATCCGTTCCACAGGATCGGTGCTGCTCTGGAGAAGTCTTGGAGGCGGGAGTGAGAAGTTCAAATTAGAGGAGTCTAGTTTCCTTAGCAGAGCGGAGAGCCCGGGCTGGGTGATGGATTGGGATGAGGGAGGCAATATAGGGGGGTGCTGCACTGTGGAGGGCTTTGTGGATGAAGGTAGTAAGTTTAAATTAAATTCCAAATTTAACGGGCAACCCATGCAGTGACCGGCACAGCGCAGAGGCATCTGAGTAGCGGCTGGACAGGAATATGAGCCTGGCTGCTGCATTCAGGATGGATTGAAGAGGGTAGAGTCTGGTGCAGGGGAGGCCGATCAGCAACGAGTTGCAGTAATCGAGCCGTGAGTGTAACAATAAGAGTTTTAGCGTGTCTACAGTGAGAAAAGAGCAGACTCTTACGATGTTCTTGAGGTGCAGCTGACATGTTCGGGCAAGAGATTGGATGTATGGGGTAAATGAGAGATCGGAGTCAAATATGGATGAGGTCAGTTAGTGGAGGATGGAAATACCAGTAAGTCAGTTTTAGAGAGGTTTAGTTTTAGGTAGAGAGAGGACATAGTGTTAGAGACAGCGGACAGACAGTCAGTGATGCTTTGGACAAAAGGTGCAGAGATGTCATGGGAAGAGGTGTATAGCTGGGTGTCGTCAGCATAGAGGTGGTATTGGAGGCCAAATCTCCTGATGGTTTGTCCAACAGGGGCCGTGTAGATAGAGAAATGGAGGGGGCCGAGGACCGAGCCTTGGGGGACACCAATAGCAAGGGGAAGAGAAGGAGAGGTAGAGCCAGCAAAGGAGACACTGAAAGAGCGGTCAGATAGGTAGGAGGAGAACCAGGAGAGAGCAGTGTCTTTGAGGACGATGGAGCGAAGCATACTGAGAAGGAGTTTGTGGTTGACAGTGTCAAATGCTGCAGAGAGCTCAAGGAGGATCAGTAGGGAGTAATTGCCCCTCGATTTGGCTGTCAGTAGGTTGTGTGATACCCTTGTAAGGGCAGTTTCTGTTGAGTGTTGGAGTCGGAAGCCAAACTATAGGGGGTCGAGGAGAGAGTTCTCTGATAGATAGCTTACAAGGTGGG
This sequence comes from Eleutherodactylus coqui, assembly GCF_035609145.1. Classification (NCBI taxonomy): domain Eukaryota; kingdom Metazoa; phylum Chordata; class Amphibia; order Anura; family Eleutherodactylidae; genus Eleutherodactylus; species Eleutherodactylus coqui. The sequence continues at coordinate 176,481,541 of NC_089839.1, forward strand.
AGTAAACCAGGCGTTCTAGTAGTTTGGAGATGAAGGGAAGGTTTGAGATGGGTCGGTAGTTGGCAGCATCAGTCGCATCAAGAGTCGGCTTCTTTAGTGGGGATATGATGGCGTGTTTGAAAGAAGAGGGAAAGAAACCAGAGGTCAGAGAGAGGTTGAATATAGTGGTGAGATGGGAGATGACCACTGGGGAGAGGGATCGGAGGAGGTGTGAGGGGAGAGGGTCGTTAGCGCAGGTGGTGGGGCGAGCAGAGAAGAGCAATTTGGAGACTTCTTCCTCTGTCATGGGTCTGAGTACAGACAGTGAGCAGGTGCTAGATGCAGTGCTGACAAGACTAGGGTCAGGGCTAGTCTGGGATTGGGAAGTTATTTCTTGACGGATGTCATCAATTTTCTTTTTGAAGTAGGCAGCAAACTTTACAGCACAGAGATCTGTCACAGGGGGCTGTGGTTTAGGGCTGAGAAGGGAGTGAAAGTATCAAAGAGCCATTTAGGGTTGTGGGATAATGAGGAAATGAGAGAGGTGAAGTAGACTTGTTTAGCATGATGGAGGGCAAGGTTGTAGGTTTTGAGCATGAATTTGTAGTGGAGAACGTCCACGAACGTTTTCAACTTCCTCCACAGCCGTTCAGCACTTCTAGAGCACCGCTGGATGAAGCAAGTTTGAGGCGTGAACCAGGATTGCCGTGTTCTACATTGATGGCTTGGATCCTGGGGGGCGCCGCTTTATCCAGGGCATGGGTTTGTTTGTTACAAACCCATGCTGGCTCTAGTTACTTGCTCTATTTTCATCCAAGTACTTGCATACATGCTGTTTAATAATTTGTTCAAATATCTTACCCAGTATAGAAGTCAGGCTCACAGGCCTGTAGTTTCCTGGATCCATCTTCTTCCCTTTTTTGAAGATAGTGACAACATTTGCCGTTTTACAATCTTTTGGGCCTTCACCTGATCTTCAGGAATTTTCAAAGATTATGGCGAGAGGTTCAGCAATTACCTCCACTGCTTCCTTTAGTATCCCAGGATGTAATTCATCTAGACCTTGAGACTTGAATTAATTTAAATTAGCTAAGTGTTCCCTCACCATCTCTCTGCTTACAGATAGGCTGCATTCTTTTATTCCCCCAATAGCACAGGGAAGATCAGTTGATGTTCCATACACTTTCTGAGAGAAAACACATACAAAATAGGTATTTAAAAGTTCGTCCTTCTCAACATAATTTTTAACCTATTCACCATTTTCATCTATAAGCATCCAATAGCATCTTTGACTTTTCTTCTGCTTTTGACATACCCCCCAAATCCTTTTTTTATTGCTTTTGGCTTCTGTTGCAAGCCTCAATTCATTATTAGCTTTAACTTTTCTGACACATGCCCTACAGTTTCTACAGACCGCATTATGTTCTTCTTTAGATATTTCCCCCTCTTTCCATCTGCTAAACATTTTTTTCTTCCTTTTTAACGTGTGCAAGTTCTGTGTTCGTCCATCCTGCTTCCTATTCTTCCTTCTTTTAGGGATTGTTAACGATTGTGCTTTGAAAATCTCATTTCGCAGTATTTCCCAACCTTCTTGGACATTTACCTCCTTAAGAACATCCAGCCATTGGATTCTTCCTATCCTCTTTCTGAGTACATTGGATGATGTGCCTATGTCATCAACAAGCGGCTCCAGATCTCACTGGAGTGCGCAAGACCTGAGAATGGCGCTTGTACAGAGAAAAAAACAACTGTACATACTCCTGTTCCAAAAACAAAATAGAGGAATATTAAAATATCAATAAATTTGTAGATAATTGACAGAAAAGCTATAGCATTAGAAATACGAGTCCACAATCAGGAGAAGGCATGCTGATTGCCGGAGATATGAAATCCAAAAAACAAGGTTGGAATTTCTTTTTTTTTCAATCCCCCCCAAAAAAACTATTAAAAAATTATACAATAAACTATTTGTACCCCAAAATTATGTAATTAAAAAATACAACTTGTCCCGCATGAAAGAAGCCATCATACAGCTGTGTCAATTGAAAAATGTAAAAGTTATAGCTCTAGAAATTTAGCAATTAAAAAAACTGAAAAAGTGTTTGGCCATTAGGGCCTAACATTAGAGGGTTATTGCCCCTCTGCCACTAATATGTGTGTTGTGTGGTTGTGATTCTTTGTTCCTATTTTGTCTTTTGTACTAAAGATTGCATAGTACCTATTTTATTTGATAGTCAATTAAAGTTATATTTCAGTGATAATGCCCTTAAGTGATAGTTTACCCGTGACACTGCATGTAGATCCAGTTAAAGTTATATTTCAGTGATAATGCCCTTTAGTGATAGTTTACCTGTGACACCGCATGTAGATCCGGTTTTGATCTATGGGGATTTTTTCAGTTACCATTAATTATGCATCTGTCATGTTAATATTTTTGCTTTTCCCAGCTTTAGATGTTAGCCTGCGAAATTCATTAATTTTGATCATAAAATGGAAATAGTTTTTATCATGTATAATTTGTACAATGTTACATTCCTCAATTCACAGTGTCCCTGCATTGGGAATATGCCATAGAAGGCATTACCACCCGCAATGGACAACGCAGTGGCTGCCCATGGGTGCCTAATGTTTGTAACCAGTGGCGTCTGGCTAGAATTGTCAGTGCGAACATATAATTGACCCCATCAGAAATCGCATCCACATTCAATGCAGGATGGTCCACAGGCATATCCCGCAGGTCAGTGCAGAGTTCTTTAGCTTCCATGGGATATGGGAGCTGAAGAGACACCAGTACCTATTGATTCAGGCTGATGGTAGGGTTCATGTGTGGCACAAAACCCATGAAGCCATGGACCCTAGTTGTCAACAAGGCATTGTGCAGGCTAGTGGTGGTTCCTTTCTGATGTGGGGTGTGTTTAAGACATGGATTAAGTCCACTGGTCCACCTAAACACATGATTGAATGGTGCCCACAACATTTCACTGCTTGGTGAACATTTGCAGCCCTTTTTGAACTTCATGTACCCCCACAATGATGGGATATTCCAGCAGGACAATGCACCATACCATCGGGCTCAAGTTGTCCAGAATTGGTTTGAGGCACATTCTGGAGAGTTCCTACAAATGTTGTGGCTTGCATGTTTGCCCGACATGAGCCCAATCAACGACTTATGGGATGTGATACAGATGTGCATTTGGACCTGAGATCCTGCACCTACAAATACCATGGCTATCTAGATGACTCAACATATCTCCAGACGATTTTTGTCCACTTCAGGAATCTATGCCACGTCAAATTACTGCACTTTGCCAGGCAAAGAGGAGGTCCTACATGATATTAGCACTTATCCCATGACTTTTGGCACATCAGTGTCATTTTTTTCGGAGCACATGGCAGCTTCTGCTCCACCACATCAATCTGATCATAGATTGTAGGCATAACTGTCATATTCAAACACACCAATAATGAGTCTTATTTCTAAGGCATGCTTTATGTCACTTCAGGATAGAATGGACTTACCATGTCCTAGTTCAGTCTGTGCATAAATTCCTAGGATCTTATAATCCATTGCAAGGCTCATCCACTTGGCAATCTGCTCCTCCGTGCCCAGGACATTGATCATTTTCATAAAGACATTGTGTACAACATCAGTTTCTCCATTTAGCGCCCTAAAATCGAAAGAACTGAATAGAAAAACAAAGTAACACGGCTGGAAACTCTGATATCGAGAGACCTCGTACCAACACAGTAGTGTTCTTACAGTAAAGCTATGGAAATCAGTAGATGAAATGGTATCAAATAACTCAAAGTCAGTAGAAAAAAAAATTAAAGTACTTACATATTTATTTCATATTTTTTATGTAAAGCATAAAACATAGTGAGGTAATTTAGAGAACGTTAAAGACAAACATGGAGACGCGGCCCTTCCGTTATAATCCGATTATCCACAAATTCTCATTACAAATGGATCAGCGCAGCTTTTGATAATTGGTGAAAGTCATCCCAGCCGTATTACTGAACTCCCAATTTAATATCTTTGTTTTATAATGCGGTTATTAATGGCCTTGAGGTTTTCTTATATTAAAACCCCATCACCTATTTATTTGAAAACTATGTGTGTTAAGTGATATAATCTCCCCTATCTACATGGACTCCAGGCTGACTATTGTATTTTTCCAATCTTCAAATATTCAAACATGTTAGAAGCTCAAATTTTTGGTGGCACAGAATCTACGATTCCAACATGACTTGAAGAAATAGTTTCTCATACTTCAAGAGTGAAGCTATAGAGCAGTAATGACGAACCTTTTAGAGACCGAGTGCCCAAACTGCAACCCAAAACCCACTTATTTATCGCAAAGTGCCAACACATCAGGGGGCGGGGCTAATCACGACGTATGATTTTACCCCCATCATTCTGAAAAAGGACAGGACCGCTTCAAAAATAGACAGGGTGTGGATTTGCACTTCTTTTTAGATGAGGAAATGCTGCAGAATGTCCTCAGAGGAAATTTCTGTGGAAAATTCTGCAGCATTTCCGCATCCAAAAAGCAGTCAAAATCTGCATGCTGTCTATTTTAAAACAGCCCTGCCCATTTCTGCCACATGTAAGCATACCCCAGCGGTAATAGTGATCCCCCACAGCTGCCCCCAGTATAGTAGTGACACCCCACAGCCACCCCCACGTAATAGTGACACCCCCCAGCGCCCCCCCGCATAATAGGCACACCCCACAGCGGTCCCCTGCGTAATAGTGACAGACCACAGGGCTCCCCCACGCAATACTGACACCCCACAGCGCACCGCCGCGTAATACTGACACCCCACAGTGCCACCCAGCGTAATAGTGACACCCCACAGCGCACCCCCGCGTAATAGTGACACCCCACAGCGTACCCCCGCGTAATAAGCGAAACCCCACAGCGCACCCCCGCGTAATAGTGACACCCCACAGCGGCCCCAGTAGTAATAGCGACACCCCACAGCAGCCCCCCGCATAATAGCGACACACCACAGTGGCCCCCCACATAATAGCGACACCCCAAAGTGGCCCCACGCATAATAGCGACACACCACAACGAGCCCCCGAGTAATAGCAACACCCCACAATGGCTCCCCGCATAATAGTGACACCCCACAGCAGCCCCCCCGCATAATAGTGACACCCCACAGCGTCCCCCAAAGTAATATCGACACCCCACAGCATACCCCCAGTCTGTGCTGCAACCGCTCTGTGTCCTGCTCTCCAGCTGCCACCGCCGCTCCCTCCACTGGCAATGGCTGTGCTTATGCCGCCGGTACTCTGTCTCCTGCTGCCGACGCCGCTCCCTTCAGCGTCCCTGCTGCTCTCTCTGCTCGGTCCGCCGCTGCTCTCTCTGCTCGGTCTGCCGCTGCTCTCTCTGCTCGGTCCGCCGCTGCTCCCTCTGCTCAGTCTGCCACTGCTCCCTCTGCTCCGTCCGCTGCCGATGCTTCCCCTGGTAAGGCCACACACGCCCCCAGCCTATCAAAAGCTGTGGGGGTTACACCATTTCAAACCCCTGTATTATGTCGCCACCCCTAACTTCTGGTGGCAATATAATACAAGATTACTGGGCAGCCATGGCCCCTGCTGGTACTCACAAGTGGTGAGCCGCCATTGGCAGTGCGTGCCAGCAGTGAGGACTCTGCGTGCCACCTCTGGCACAAGTGCCATAGGTTCGCCACCACTGCTATAGGGGGTGTAGAGGTGGCAATCAAATCCAAACTTTGCCACATAGGAAGAAATTAGTATTAGAAATGGCATATAAGTTTTGCCTTGGGGCCCAGGACTTTCAGGTGGCTGGTGCCTCGTTATGGGGCCATCATCAGTTTTCACACAATTCAAGGCTTTGGACTCTTAGGACAGGCCTTGGAGCATAGTGCCATAATATAAGAATGGTAACAGCCAGCTGTGAGTTTATTCATTGGCCAGTGTTTTTGGGTGAAAAAGGTGGCAACCCCAAGTCTAAGAGTACTTTTAGATGGGACAACTGCTGGGCGCTTAAGTGCCTGACAGTGGTCAGTACCACTATCGCTTCTGTGCATTCACACTGTAGTTATAGTCGTTCATTGAATGAAGGTAGAGCGCACCATAGATTTCTTACCTCCATTCACTGTGATCAGGCAGTCACTCAAAGATGAATGATTGACCATTTACAAGTGGGAACCTGCTCACTGTCTATATATATTTTTTAACGTGATTGTCAATGGGACTTTCTAATGTTAAAAACGCATCGCACAAAAATTGCAAAGCACCAACTTGCAATGCGTTTTTAACATTAGAAAGTCCCATTGAAAATCATGATAAAAAAACACTGCGATATCACAGCATTAAAAGAACTTAAATGGGTAGGAGCCCTAAGAGGGATCTTCTGATCTACTGGGAATGGACTTCATGCAAAAAAAAATGTTCAAGCAAATGTGTTGTGAGACGTTTTTGGTTTTTTAAAGCAAAATGTGAAAAATGCAGCAAGTTTGCAACATAATCAATGGGAAAATTCACATGAAGAAGTTGCCAAAGTTTTATACCAGAATCAGAAGGTCAGACATGGTGTATATTTTCTGCCTTCTGCGTCTGGTATGAAACTCTGGCAAAATCTTCACTTATCGCTTTCCTTGACCCAACAATGAGTAGACCCAGCAAGGTCACTTTATTGCTGGCAGTGGCCAAGACTCCACTGACTGCCTACGAAGCTCGGTACTTGATTAGATTGGAGGATTAGCTGCTTAATAATTACAATATTAATATCCATGTTCCCTTTTAGTTACTGCATCAGCCATCCCTTTAACATCATGACACATGGATGTGGGTAAATAACCTGTAAATATATTTAACCTCTCGGCCATTTTCATCCCATCCCATTTCTTTGATTTTCTTCTGCATGTGTAAACTGTTCCTAATGGCTCCTTCATATCTCTGGGAGCGGGTCTTGAAGTACATGTATTCTCGGCTGAAGACAGGGTCCTTGATTACGAGCTGTACTTTAGGCTGCTTTTACACCTGTGAGGGGGTTCCATTTTTCTGCTCCATTCGCGGAGCCGGAAAGAGGAATCCCCTGGCCGAACAAATCCGTGTCAGGCTGTCATTCAATAGCTGAGAGCAGCCTCTGATTGGTCCCTGCGCTGAGCCAATCAGAGGCAGCACTCACTTACCCATTCATGAATTCATGAATGGGTGAGTGAGAGCTGCCTCTGATTGGTGAGGGCTGTGACCAATCAGAGGCAGCTCATTCAGCAGGCGGGGATTTTAAATCCTCGCCTGCTGAATACTACTCACATCAGTTCAGGAGAACTGCCAGCCGGCCGCGGCTGAACTCCGTCTGCCGGGACAAGGTGAGTATATATATTTTTTTACTTTTTACACATTTTTGGATGATTTTCAGGGAAGGGCTTATATTTTTAAGCCCTTCCCGAAAATTCATCCTGAGATCGCCCGCAGCCCCATTGCTTTCAATGGAGCCGGCTATATTGTCGGCTCCATTGAATTCAATGGGCTGGACAGCTCTCCACTGCTCGGACCTGTTTCAAAGGAAACGCAGCTAGAAGCAGATTTTTCGGCCCCGGTCACGCGATTTGCGGATACGCATCCATAATGCGATCCGCAAATCGCGGCAAAAAGCGCCCGTGTGACCGAGGCCTTATAATGAAAAAAATCAAAATAAAAAAAGCATATTTGGTATTGCTGCATCTGTAAAAGTCCAGTTTATCAAAGTAACACATTATTTGGACCGCATAATGAACATCCTCAGAAAAAAATACAAAAGTCAAACTTGTGCTTTTCTGGTCACCCTGTCTCCAGGAGAAAATTTAATAAAAAGCAATCAAAATGTTGTATGTACTCCAAATTGGTATTAATAGAAACCACAGGACACAAAAAACAAGCCCTCCCACGACTATGTCGATAAGAAAATAAAAAAGCTACGGTTGCAAAAATAATTTCATTTTTCTAAAGATATTTAATTTTTAAAAGTGGTACAGCAAAGAAAGAAAAATAAAGACATTTTATACAGTCACAATCATACTAACCCGTAGAAGAAACCATCTTGTCATTTTTGCCTGCAGTGTGTACACTGTAGAAACAAGACCCCCCAAAATGTGGCAAAATTGTGTTTTTCTTCCATTTCACTCCACTTAGAATTTTTAAATAGTTTTTCAGTACATTATATGGCACCTTAAATAGTACCATTAAAATATATAATTTGACAGCAAAACAACAAGCCCTGAGACAGCTATGTTGATGGATAAATAAAAGAGTTAGGGCTTTTTGAAACTGGGGAAGAAAAAACAAAAATGAAAAAAAAAGGCAGCGTTCTTAAGGGGTTAAGATCACAATTAATTGCATGCGGTGTTGTTGCATTGTGTTATATTGGAGACGGTGAGGCATGTGGTGGTTATTATATAATTTTCAGTTCTTTGTACTTTGTTCTGGAGCTTTAAAACACATTTACAGCCTGTAGCTCAGAAACATCAAATATTCACGTTTCCTAGAGAGGTTTACTGCCACCGGCTTCTATCAACCTTCACAATAATTCATTCAGAGCATTCTGTAGTGGCCCAGAGTTAACGGGGCCCCTCCATAATGGTATGTTTGTCATGTGCAATGGTATTGTCAGTGTCTTCTATGTTGTATGCATTTGATGTTTATTGCACCTCTGCAGCACTGAATGAGTTAACATCTAGGTTAGCGCTGTGGAATATGTTGGTGCTATACAAATAAAGTTTATTATTATTATTTCTAAGGAATGTATCTTGTGTTATGTCATGTGACTATGTCTTATATATGTGATTGCAAGGTGGAATGCAAGCTAGTTAGTTAGTCTAGAAGAGTCTTGAAAAGTCTGCAAATGAGTGAGCCACACAGACACTGTCTGGTCTGTTTGTTCCAGAATGGAAGAGGCAAAAAATTATCCATCAGCTTGACCTGGGACTGCTTCAACCAGGATGCGGAAGTGCTACCACTAAGCACTGGGAACGAGAGAGAGGAAAGCAGGAAAGCACCTGAAGTGCGAGTGGTGAGTCGCAGGAGGAGGATCACACAGATAACTGGGACTGTGGTTTGTCCGGATTTTTCCGAGAAAGCCTACTTGACACGCCATCCTCTGAGAGTGTAAATTGTGTCAAACTGTTATTGTTGTATTGGAACTTTATTGGAGTTAAGTAAAAGGACATTACGGACAAAAAGTTATCCCTGTGCGCGGACTACTTTATACTCACTTCAAGATTCACCACAGAGAATGGAACGGTGGTGTAACGACTAACGAGTGACAACAGACTTTAAGGTAACCGCTAGTTACCCTTTCCCTGAGACCTCCCCCAGCAGTAATTTGGACGGGTCCCAAGCTACCCTCAGGAGAGGAGATGGTAGAGCCACCGTGACAGAAGCCTTTATCTACCCCGCCATCTCCTCGGCTGTGTACCCGCTCCTCGGATGCTGCAATTTTATAACTGTGACCAACCAACAATATGCAAACAAACAGATCTGTCCAATGATCCAGCAGCAAGAAAATAAAGGATCTGTATTGCAGAGTATGAACACACGAGTATAGAGCAAAGCTTACAGTTTCTCTTCTATGTGACTTGTTTGTACGTCATGATAATGCTAAGGTAATGCAGTACTTATAGGCTTCCTTCACACTGGCATAGTTATAGATGCAAAATGTGCGTACACAATACGCAGAGAATAGAGCCCACTGATATCAATGGGTTCATACACATTTTCCATTTTTGTGTGCGCGTATCTCGTGCGTGCAATAAAATAGGAGTTAGTCTATTTTGTGCGCATTTGTGCACCAAAGTCCCCCAAAGAAGTGTATGGGAGATGCGAGAATGTGCTTACAATAAACGGTACAATTTCATGAAAAAATAACACATCTGGGTACTTGTGGGTTATCTGTCACCACTTTTTGGAGTCGACCCATTCGATGCTATCTTGCAGGCTATTGCCGCGTTTATACCACCTGAATAATATTATAAATATTTATGTTTTGGAGAAGAGTTTAAGAAATAAATAGTGTTTTTGTAAGACATATGTATTTGTGAACAATTTGTGAAATTAATTAAAAACGTGGTGACAGATAACCCACAAGTACCCACATCTGGAACTCATTAGGCGGGTTTGTCTGCTGTATGCAAATGAATGCTCTGCGTGCACAAAAATACAGTAAAATGTGCCAGTATGCACACAAACCAACCTCATTCATAGCACAAATACGTTGTGCTGCATAGTGCCCATATGCCCGTGAGAACCCTTCACTGGGTAGAATCCTTAAAATGTAACTTTTATTTATATGCAACTTAAAAATATGTATATTGGTCTGAGAGCAAACACACATACATATAAAAAAGGCTGTGTTCTCCACCAATGAGGGTGTGATCAAGAATAGTCCAGACAAAAAGAGGCAGACTGAGAAAATGTCTTGCCTGTTTGTATAACTGCCCCCCTAATACTAAGAAGAGAGAAGTTACATAAATGTAGGTCGACCACCTGTCAAATGAATTTAGGTCTTTTATTAGATATACTCACTGAGCTATCATACACCCATATGATGATTACTGTATCACTACAGATGGATATTCAGTTAGCAACAACCACAAAGTAGCTACTTCCTAGACCGTTATGAAACATATCGATATTAAAGATGAGCGAACGTGTTCGGCTCCGCCCCTTTTCGCCCGAACACCGAACTTTGCGAGCAATTCCGTGCTCGGGCGAAAAAAGTTCGGGGGTCGCCGTGGCAGCGCGGGGGGGTGCGGCGGGGAGTGGGGGGGAGAGGGAGAGAGAGAGGGCTCCCCCCTGTTCCCCGCTGCTGCCGCCCGCGCCGCCGCACCTCTCCCCGCCCCCCGGCGCCCCCCGAATCTTTACGCGCGGACACTGAAGTCCTCGGTAAAGCCGGTGTCCGGGTGCGTAAGTGTTCGTTAAGAACACGTTCGCTCATCTCTAATCGATATACTAGAGGTTCAAGTCCTTACAGCCAAGATCAGTCTAATATAGGCCGCCTGCGCACGTCCAGGTCGGATTCCACATGCTGGATCTTGCAGGGGCATCCGACCCTGTGCCCAGCCGGTGATTCTGTACTGTGGATGTGCTGCGGTCGCACCAGTGCACATGAGCAGTACAGATTATACTGCGCCGTCACTAGGTGATTTTTGCTCATGGGCAGGGAAATCTGCTTTTCCATAGCCTGCTATGTAAGGTATTTGCTGCATAATCTGGTTTACGCAATGCAAATCCGGTCGTATGCAGTCTGCCATACCAGAAGAACAATACTCCAATAAATAAAATTTTTTTCTAGTTACTAGACTGACCATTATATCATAATACAGGAGTAGCATTGCTCGGTTGACTGATCCTTAATCCTATGTCCGGTAAAAGAGATCAGCCAAATTAAATAGTAGGTGTACTTTCCTGTTAGGCTTAGATTGAATGGGGTTCTAGTGTATAATTGATGTATTAGAGGTTTACAAGGTCCATGGTTTGACACATTTCTTTTGATTACTCAAATCATCAGGAAGCTTATAGCTGAGTTTGTTATGAGAGGATCACAATTATGGTCCCCTATCCCTTGATCCAATGGAACACATATCCTGTTGGATATCCATGAGGAGCAACCTTTTGGGGTCAAAAGGTCTCCCTATCTTTTCCAATATTAGAGTTCTAGGTTTTATCGAGTAATAGCACAAAGCAAAAATAAGAATAAGGGCTCACACCCACTGGCGTTTTTTTTTCTTGCGCTGCGAGAGTGAGTGAAAACACTCACCTCACAGTGCGATGTCACCACTGTTTTCAATGGGGCCAGCGGCAGCAGCGCTAGCCCAATTGAAAACATAAGGAGAATATCGCTGCCTGCAATTGGCTGAGTGCTCAGCCAATCAGCACATCCCTTTCAGGAGGTGGGGCTTTTTAAATCCCCACCTGCTGAAAGTGCTGGACAGCAGTGCAGGGGAGCCAGCCAGAGGACACGTCTGAGCGGCGGAGAGGTGAGCAAAGATTTTTTTTTTTTAACCAGCTAGGGATGACTTTCAGGGAAGGGCTTATATTTCAAGCCCTTCCCCAAAAATCATGCTGCGGGGGTTGCCACAAAACCACTGCTTTCAATGGGGCCGGCAGCGCAACAATGACTTCCAGATCAGATCTTACCTACTGCTTTCCTGATGCGAGTCTCCTCCTTACCTCCATTAAAATATTAGTAAGGGTCTTCACATTAAAGGAAGGTCTTTCCCTTTCACTGGCAAGGTCAGGGTTAAGGTGTCTCCTTGCAGCGCTCACTTTCCTCCAGGCCATTGTATAATGTATACAGGGAGCGAGGGCCTTCCTTGCAGGGTGGCTGTCTGGATGGTAACTTCACAGATATAACATCCCCAGATAGTAGAGTCAGGACTCGATTGTCAGAGACAACACAAACCAATATAAGAAGTTGTCCTATGTTTTTTTTTATTAAGTACCAGGCAAATAGGAGGGGAAGATATACAAGTGTTGTCATGAGCCTGTAGAGGGAAGGCTTGTAGATGATAGATAGATACAAAGGAGGAAGCATTGTAATTAAAGACGATGAATTTTATGATTTAGAGGCTTTTGTAATTCTTAAAGATATAAACTACCCAAAAAAATTAGACAATAAACCTACAGGAGAAATCACTATCACTTTACATGAACTGGCAGAGGAAGCTTTATTATATGAGTGCTTGACAAAATACATTTCTTTACTCCAATATACCAGATATGAAGGGGATCGAGGCAATATGCCTCTTTTAGATTCAGATGCTTTGATGCCAAATCATCCGAAGTTGTTTTAAAATCTATTCATTTCATTTTACACAATAATCTACAATAAACAATTTTATCTTCAAACGAAAAGAACAGCCAAGGGGACTAAATTTGCCCCAAGTTATGCCAATTTGTATATGGGTGCTTTTGAGTTGGAAATACATGACCGCCGTATAATATTTTACAAGATTCATTGATGATGTTCTGATAATTTGGGATGCGGGTGAGATCGATCGTCAGACTTTGCACATTCCCTAAACCAAAACTCATGGGGGCTTGAGTTCACTGGGACTTTTAATAGAGACAGAATTACCTCTTTAGACTTGGCAATTTATATCAAAAATGGTTCCATTTTAACTAGGGCACTTTTTTTAAACCAGTAGACTCAAACACCTACTTGGATTTTACGCTAAAGAATGGAAAGTAAATATCCTGTATGAACAATTTAGAAGAATACGCAGAAATTGTATGACTGCTGAATATTCTAAAGATCAATCTGAAGTTCTAATTAGACGTTTTAGGGAAAAAGGGTATCCCAATACTCTGGTCGAGTCTGTCTATAGTAGGGGTTTGAGCCAAAATTGGACCAGTATATTCACAGAGGAGGCAGTCGAAAAAGTCTCCAAAATTATATATAAAGCCCTATCACAGAGGGGACTTAAAATAAAAGAATGAATTTTATTAGGAAAATTGTTAAAATTGGAACACACTGGAGCACAACAAATAACAAACACAAAGAAAAACGTAGTGTGGTGGGATATAGGACACATATAACACGATCCCTGGGGATAATTTGTCAGCCAACGCAGATCTTGGTCCGATGCGAGAGTATCGGTTGCAACTTTTTGGACCACAACGTCCAATGCGTAATGGCCTGACAAATAAACCCTTAATTGGAATCCACAAAGGTCTTGTCAATAATAGTTGGATGAATAGAAGACTATTGTGGTTTCGAATTAAATGGAGGAAATAAATATTTCCAGCTGCTAATTAGTCTCAGGAAAGTTAGTGGTGTTCAACAGCCTAGACACCGTCACCGAGTCTAATGCATGCAAACTTGTTAAAAAAAATTTTTTCTCTTCACAATTGATGGGTGTTTTTTTAGTTTCGGTATTCCGAATCTCTGAGTGTCAGAGTCGGAATTGAACCAAAAGTGATAGAGTTATGGAGATTTGGTACTGTTGTTTCTGCCAAATCCCTTTTTAACCAAAAAGTCTCACAAAGAAATATGAGACTCGGTGTATTCTTGAGGGTCAACTAACTCAGATTTTGGTTCAAGACCCATGGCTCCAAATTCCTCTATTTTATTACTCTGTTACTTGACGCGTTTCACCACAAAATTACGTGGATCATCAGGAGCATACTGGAGTTAGAAAAAAGTTTTTTCCATCATGTGGAGAAAGTTAAAAAGTCTAAATAGACTTGAATGAAGAAAAATGAGTGTCCTAACGGACAGGGACAACTGTTTTAGCAGGAGATTCTGAAGGTAAGCATAATACGAAGAAGGTCTCTGTTCCTGGTCCTTTAAAGTGAAGAGGGACCAATCTTCAAATTTACGATAGTAGGAACACGCGGCCAAAACTGCTAAAACAGTTAAAACTAAAACCCAAGGAGATGTTTGGATTTTTGTCTGAATACTTTGAAACCCCATGGTTCCTTGTAGCTCCGCCCCGTCACGTGCCTATTCCAGCCAATCAGGTGGCTGGAATCGGCAATGGACCGCACAGAAGCCCTGCGGTCCACCGAGGGTGAAGATCCCGGCGGCCATCTTCACCAGGTAAGTAAGAAGTCACTGGAGCGCGGGGATTCAGGTAAGCACTCTCCGGTTTTCTTTTTTAACCCCTGCATCGGGTTTGTCTCGCGCCGAACGGGGGGGCTATTGAAAAAAAAAAAAACCTGTTTCGGCGCGGGACAACCCCTTTAAGTTTTAGAAAGTTTGAAGTATACATTATATATTACTATTTGATTATTACAACACCATTACTATTAAATAATGTATACATATATTACATTTTTGTAGATAATATTGCTCTTAACCATGTGACATATATATATATATACACACACACATTCCCACCTATATACGTCTCTCATCCCTACGGTCCGTTTGTGGTTACTTTTATTTCATCTTCTTATTGGAATTATGATGCATTAGTTTTTTAATAATTTAACTACTTATTCCTATACCCTAAACTTGATATATTATTAACCAGCTGTTTAATATTCTGACAGGCATTCAGTCATTTATTATATGTCCTTTAACAGTCTTAAATACTAAATTCAAGCAGGGGGTTCATTATTTCATTCAGGGGTTCATTATTTCATTCGCACATATTTGTTTATTGTTTATGGTAGTATGTTTTTTTCTATCATGGTTTGTGATTTTTTTGTTTTATATGGTTTATAAGTTCATGACATTGTCATGCATTCTGTGTTCATTTTAATTGTATACTTTTCTTTAAATATCCATGTTTTTTTCTCATACATATTATTGATTAATCAAATAAGAACATTCTTTGTCCTTCTCTTCTTGTACAATAATTGGTAACATTATACACCGCACAACATCTTGTTTCCTTGTAGTTCATTAAACACCGATGTCTTTTGGTGCTTAGGCCTTAGTCACACGGGCGTTTTTTCACGCGATTTGCCGATCGCATGACGAATGCGCATCCGCAAATCACGTGACCGGTGCGCGCAAGTCGCCCGCAAATCGCCCGAAAATCTGCTCCTAGCCGTGTTTCATTAGAAACGGGCCGGAGCTGTCCAGCGCATTGCATTCAATGGAGACGGCAATAGAGCCAGCTCCATTTAAAGCAATGCGCTGCGGGCGAGCCCGGGATGAATTGTCGGGAAGGGCTTAAATATATAAGCCCTTCCCTGCAATTCATCCTAAAATGTGTAAAAATAAAAAATATATATATACTCACCTTCTCCCGGCAGCCGGAGCTCCGCGCGGCCGTTCTGCAGTAGGTGTGAAGGGGGTGTGAGTCAGACCTGCCCCCTGATTGGCTCAGAGCTGAGCCAATCAGAGGCATGTCTCACTCACACCCATTCATGAATTCATGAATGGATGTGAGTCAGACCTGCCCCTGATTGGCTCAGCACTGAGAGGCAGCAGTCACTCACCCATTCATGAATTCATGAATGGGTGTGTGAGTGAAACCTGCCTCTGATTGGTCAGGGCTGTGACCAATCAGAGGCAGATCATTCAGCAGGCGGGGATTTTAAAGCCCTGCCGGCTGAATAGTGCCGAGAAGCAGTTCAGGAGAACTGACAGCGGCCGCGGCTGGACTCCGGCTGCAGCGGAAAGGTGAGTATCCAATTTTTTTTTATTTTAACACATTTTAGGATGAATTGCAGGGAAGGGCTTATATATTTAAGCCCTTCCCGACAATTCACCCCGCGCACGCCGGCAGCCCATTGCTTTCAATGGAGCGGCTGTATTGCCGGCTCCATTGAATTCAATGGGCAAAAATCGTTCTTCTCTGGCACAGCTGTTACAGCTGTGGCAGAGAAGAATGATTTGTCTTCTATATGTTCTCAATGGGGTCGGCGCTGCTGCCGCCGGCCCCATTGAGCGCATATAGAGAAGAGAACAGGAATCGCAGATCGCAGATAGGTGCGATCTGCGATTTCTGTTCTATAATTTATCGGACGAGCGCATAAAAAGCGCTCATGTGTCCGATACCATTGCAAAGCAATGGTTTTATAAAATCGACGGACGCATGCGCATGCGCAAATCGCGGCTAAAAACGCCCGTCTGACTAAGGCCTCAGAATGCACATTAAGCGCCGACCCCATTGAGAACATATAGAAGACAAATCATTCCTCTCTGCCACAGCTGTAACAGCTGTGACAGAGAAGAACGATGTTTGCCCATTGAATTCAATGGAGCCGGCAATACAGCCGCTCCATTGAAAGCAATGGGCTGCCGGCGTGCGCCGGGTGAATTGTCGGGAAGGGCTTAAATATATAAGCCCTTCCCTGCAATTCATCCTAAAATGTGTTAAAATAAAAAAAATTGTATACTCACCTTTCTGCTGCAAGCTTTAAAATCCCCGCCTGCTGAATGATCTGCCTCTGATTGGTCACAGCCCTGACCAATCAGAGGCAGGTTTCACTCACACACCCATTCATGAATTCATGAATGGGTGAGTGACTGCTGCCTCTCAGCGCTGAGCCAATCAGGGGCAGGTCTGACTCACATCCATTCATGAATTCATGAATGGGTGTGAGTGAGACATGCCTCTGATTGGCTCAGCGCTGAGCCAATCAGGGGGCAGGTCTGACTCACACCCCCTTCACACCCACTGCAGGACGGCCGCGCGGAACTCCGGCTGCCGGGAGCAGGTGAGTATGTATATATTTTTTATTTTAACACTTTTCTGGATGAATTGCAGGGAAGGGCTTATATATTTAAGCCCTTCCCGACAATTCATCCCACACTCGCCCGCAGCGCATTGTTTTCAATGGAGCGGGCTGTATTGCCGGCTCCATTGAATGCAATGCACTGGACAGCTCCGGCCCGTTTCTAATGAAACGCGGCTAGGAGCAGATTTTCGGACGATTTTCGGGCACCCGGTCACTTGATTTGCGGATGCGCATCCGTCATGCGATCCGCAAATCGCGCGAAAAAACGCCCGTCTGACTAAGGCCTAACACAGATAAGGAGATATTTGTTCATAGCCCTGTTCGGCCACTTACAGTATTCACATGTGTCAGTTGGGAAGAATGAAAAGAATGTGCATGTTCCAGGTGGAATTATGCGTGTCATTTGGGCCCCTCGTCTGTGTTTGCGGTATCTCTGTCCATGAGTCCAGTTCACAGTTTTCTGTGTTCTGTCTGAGTTCCTGAGTTCTTGTGTTAGCTGGACTTCACAGAATGCACACATATTGAGGAAGGAGTGACTAGATTACAGGAAGCAGAATAGTGAAGGATGAATTGTTATACAAAGAAAAGAAAGTAAAGGAAACAGTTTAACAACGGATCTCTGTGTGTGTTGTTTGTGTTCTGTTCCTCTCCTTGTCTGTCACACATGTGTATCTGTATTAGGCCTGTATGGATAAGTCCTACGTGTCATTCTGTCAATCTGGCTTATGTCTGTTTTCTGTCCTATGTCAAATCCACCGGTCCACTGGTTGTTGGACTCCTGGTTCTTGTTTGTTTATTCTACCCGTCTGTTAGTGAATGGCCACCCGAGCCTGTTCCTGATCCCTTCATCCTTTGGTAGGCTTATGCTAGGATTTTGATTGTTCGTTTATCAGTAATTTTTGTATGTCTGCTCGTGTGATATAAGCAGACATACAAAATCTGCATGTAGGTATGATACCTTTTTATGACTAACAAAAATACATGATGTTACAGCAAGCTTTCAAGTTCTTCTATCGACCCTTCATCAGGCTAATGAAACTGGTTTGGACGGGGCACAAATATAGCATAGAAATGCAGAAGGGAGGGGACACACACACAGAAATCAACTTTTTGGACACCACCATAAAAATTTCAAACAACTCAATTTAGGCATCCCTATACTGCAAACCAATTTATCGACCCACATACCTCCTAACTTGCTCTTAACTTGATATCACTTGTTACATCATTAGTTCCATTTTGTGGGTTTGACCTCTAAGTGCAGGAGAACCTTTTTTTATTTAGTTCTGATAGATAGATATCAAAATAGGTGCTTCTCCCAGACAGCTTGAATTCATCTATTGTTGATTTTTCAACCACATCTGCTAGAAGTTTGTTCCAAGAATTGACTACACTTTCAGTAAAATTATATTTCTTGATGTTGCTTCTGATTTTTCTCCAATCTGTCTCGGATTGCACTCCCTTGCTCTACTGCTTAGCTTCACACAAGATGGAAATTTTCCCCAAGACCATTGGTGCAGATTTTATTGAGTTTTTAACAGCGTTCTGCAGAACCTCTCGTTGAATTTATTGCTTTTTTTTCCTACAAAATTTTATTGCAGAATTAAATCTTTTGTACATTAGACGTCCGCAACAACGATTCCACAAGACGTCCTTAATTCCACAGCAGAAAGCTTTTCCACTGCAAAATAAAATGAAATAAATCTTGTTATTTGTATAGCGCCAACTTATTCCGCAGCGCTTTCAGGTAATTTTTTTATTTATTACCCCCCACCAAATTGGGTACTCATTTTACCGACCTCGGAAGGATGGAAGGCTGAGTCGACCTTGAGCCGGCTACCTGAACCAAGCGGGGATTGAAGTTGCAACCTTCAGGTTGTGAGCGAGAGCAGTTTTAAAGCAAAGAAACACAGATTTTAACAGGTTGAGAATTCAAGCCCCATAGGGACAACATTGTAACATAGAAATCTCCACGCAGACTAATTCTGTCCCGTGGGAAAGGTCCCAATAAAAGCACTTCCCTCGTAAACCTTAGTATGGCAGAAAGCACTCAAAGACAATCGTCATACAGTAATCAGAAGTGGGAAGAGTAAAGTAGAATACTTACTCTACCAAGGAGGTGCATAGGTCCCGGATGAACCTCCGTCAGCACCCCATATCCGGAAATACAGTGATCCACATGGGTACTCCAGAGTTGGTACATGCAGTATAAAGAGACTATTGTTGATAGGGTTTATTGGGGATAAATAACAATTAATCACTTCGTTATACCTTTACCATATATAGTATAAGTTTTCCATCATGTCCCCCCTCTCCCTTCTCTTCTCCTGTAACATATAAAGGTTTCCATCATGTCACCCTCTTCCTTTATGTTCTCCTGTAACATATATAAGGGTTTTCATCACATTCCCCCTCTCCCATCTTCTTTCTGGAACATATATAAAGGTTTCCATCATGCCCCCCTATCCCTTCTTCTTCCTGTAACATATATAAAGATTTGCATCATGTCCCCCTCTCCCTTCTTCTTCCTGTAACATATATAAAGGTTTCCATCATGTCTCCTCTCTCTTCTTCTTCCTGTAACATATATAAAGGTTTCCATCATGCCCCCCTGTCCCTTCTTCTTCCTGTAACATATATAAAGATTTGCATCATGTCTCCTCTCTTTTCTTCTTCCTGTAACATATATAAAGGTTTCCATCATGTCTCCTCTCTCTTCTTCTTCCTGGAACATATATAAAGATTTGCATCATGTCCCCCTCTCCCTTCTTCTTCCTGTAACATATATAAAGGTTTCCATCATGTCTCCTCTCTCTTCTTCTTCCTGTAACATATATAAAGGTTTCCACCATGTCTCCTGTCTCTTCTTATTCCTGTAACATATATAAAGGTTTCCATCATATTCCCCCTCTCCCTTCTCTCGTTCTGTAACATATATAATGGTTTTCATCATGTCCCCCTCTCCCTTCTTCTTCCTGTAACATATATAAAGGTTTCCATCATGTCTCCTCTCTCTTCTTCTTCCTGTAACATATATAAAGGTTTCCACCATGTCTCCTCTCTCTTCTTATTCCTGTAACATATATAAAGGCTTCCATCATATTCCCCCTCTCCCTTCTCTTGTTCTGTAACATATATAATGGTTTTCATCATGTCCTCCTCTCCCTTCTTTGCTTCTATCTATATAAAGGTGAAAGCCTTCACTAACTGACTGACTCACCACTAATTCTATGAAATGTGGCATAACCATTCTTCAGGTCTCAAATAGGAAAGATAAAGGGGTCACAACTCGATTATTCAATGCTCAGTGCAAAAGTCTTGACACACCTGTGTAATGTACAAAATCTAATTCTCTAACTTTCCAATGTCGTACAAACATGAAATTTGGCATGACCATTCTTTACGTTCTAAATAGGAAAGTAAAGTGATCACAACTCGTTTACTCAATGCTAAGTGCAAAAGTATTGGCACCCCTATGTAATGTACCAAATCTAATTCTCTAACTTCCGGATGCAGTACAAACATGAAATTTGGCACACGCATTCTTCAGGTCCTAAATAGGAAATATACGGTCCTAAATAGGAAAAGTAAGTGGGTCACAACTCGATTTCTATGGCATACAGACTGCTACAAAAATGACATGATAACTTTATTCTATGGATATAGAGTTTTTTATCCTATACTACTTTTTTCCAAAGATAGTTAATGTTTTTTAATTATTTTATTCTGCCATCTTCTGACAGCCAGAACTTTTTTATTTTCCGTCAGCGTTGTTTTGTTAGGGCTCATTTTTTTGCGGGACTTGCTGTAGTTTCTATTCGTACCATATTGGAGTAAATACGAATTTTTGATCGCTTTATTACATATTTTCTTAGAGAAAGAGCAACCAAAAAAGCGCAATTCTGGCGTTATTTTCTTTTCTGATGACATTCACCGTGCGAGGTAAATAATCTGTGATCGCTGTTCATCCATACCCCGAATCTGCAGGACATAACTATACACCCTGTATTGTTAAGGGATTAATATTCTCTCTGGTCTGCTTCGCTAGAATGCATTATCTTTGTATGTTTAGCAGCTTGTTGTTGCTCAGTACAGTTCTTTCCTATTTTGACACTTTGCAATCACCTCCATTACTGCATTAATTACTTTATTCATACAGCAGTCAGTGTGTGTATATATATATATATATATATATATATATATATATATATATATATATGTATATATATATTTTTTTATTGCATTCATGATCGATTCTGTGTGTATTCTACTCGTGTGACAGCTGTCAGATGTCATTACGCTATCACGAGTGTCTGATAATCCTGGCTCTTTAAATGTGTTTATTAACTTTAAGTTTTCTGTGAATGGCCATAGGAGGGTGCTGATGCAGCACTGAAATGCCTTGCCCAGCCAATAAAGATTCCAATTTCCTTGAAGAACTGTGTCCTCCTGGATATCATGCCTGACATACCCATTCTTCTCCTCCCCTTGTCCAGTCTGAGGGGGTCAGTCATAATGAAGACAACCTGGTCACTGCTGCTGCAGCGATACTGATAAGGCGGTCTTTGGCTAGGGGAAGGGCATATGGCAAATGGCAACACTGTTTTGTCCTGTAAAATGCCTGACGGCCAAATGGAAGCTGTATGGACCCCGTTGTAGTTAATGAAGTCCATTAAAGGGGTTGTCCCGAGGCAGAAGTGAAATTTTTTTTTTGCCCAGTCCCCCTTCTAAAGCAAACATTACTATGCACAAGTGTAAATGACTTTTAATGATGGTTTCTACTCACCGTTCCAGCGTTTCAGCAACTTATAAAATTTCTTCCAAAGATGGCCGCCGGTCCTTTCCCAAGGTGCACCGCGGTTTTCTCCCATGGTGCACCGCGCTTGATGGAGCCCGACGTGTGCGCTCCCGAGACGCCAGTCACGTGATTCAGTCGATGATGTCATCGCGGGAGGCGGGGAACTCTACTGCTTGTAATGCCTATTCCAGCCACCCCATTGGTTGGACGGCACGACCAGCAGTAGGGAGGTGGAGAGATTTGAGAGGCCGTGCAAGGGAGGATTCAGCCAGCACATGTTTCTCACTGCCATTTTCCATAAAGAAGCCTAGGTAAGAGCACCCGACCCGCTCCCCGCAGCAAATAACCCCCTCCATCCAGCCCTCTATATAGTCCCCGTTGATGCACTGTCTCAGCACCTCCTATATACTGCCTATATACTGACAATAATCTGCCTGCAACCTGCCTACTTACTGCTTGTAATCTGTCTGTAATCCATCCAACAATCTGCATACAATCTGCATACAATCTGCCTGCAATCTGCCTGCAATGTGCCTGTAATCTGCCTGCAATCTGCCTGCAATGTGCCTATAATCTGCCTGCAATCTGCCTGTAATCCGTCAAACGATCGGCATACAATCTGCCTACTTACTGCTTGTAATCTGTCTGTAATCCATCCTACAATCTGCCTACAATCTGCATACAATCTGCCTATAATCTGCCTACAATCTGCCTACTTACTGCTTGTAATCTGTCTGTAATCCATCCTACAATCCGCCTACAATCTGCCTGCAATCAGCCTACTACTGCTTGTAATCTGTCTACAATCTGCATACAATGTGCCTGCAATCTGCCTGTAATCCGTCAAACGATCTGCATACAATATGCATACAATCTGCCTACTTACTGCTTGTAATCTGACTGTAATCCATCCTACAATCTGCCTACAATCTGCATACAATTTGCCTGCAATATGCCTACTTACTGCTTGTAATCTGTCTGCAATCTGCATACAATCTGCCTACTTACTGCTTCTAATCTGTCTGTAATCCATCCTACAATCTGCCTACAATCTGCATACAATCTGCCTGCAATGTGCCTGTAATCTGCCTGCAATGTGCCTGTAATGTGCCTGCAATCCGTCAAACGATCTGCCTACTTACTGCTTGTAATCTGTCTGTAATCCATTCTACAATCTGCCTACTTACTGCTTGTAATCTGTCTGTAATCCATCCTACAATCTGCATACAATCTGTCTGCAATCTGCCTACTTACTGCTTGTAATCTGCCTACAATCTGCCTACTTACTGCTTGCAATCTGTCTGTAATCCATCCTACAATCTGCATACAATCTGCCTATTTACTGCTTGTAATCTGCCTACAATCTGCATACAATCTGCCTACTTACTGCTTGGAATCTGTCTGTAATCCATCCTACAATCTGCATAAAATCTGCATACAATCTGTCTACTTACTGATTGTAATCTGTCTACAATTTGCATACAATCTGCCTGCAATCTGCCTACTTACTGCTTGTAATCTGCCTACAATCTGCATACAATCTGCCTGCAATCTGCCTACTTACTGCTTGGAATCTGTCTGTAATCCATCCTACAATCTGCATACAATCTGCCTGCAATCTGCCTACTTACTGATTGTAATCTGTCTACAATCTGCTTACAATCTGCAAACAATCAGCCTACTTACTGCTTGTAATCTGTCTGTAATCCATCCTACAATCTGCCTACTTACTGCTTGTAATCTGTCTGTAATCCATCCTACAATCTGCCTACTTACTGCTTGTAATCTGTCTGTTTTACATCCAACAATCTACCTGCAATCTGCCTGCAATTTGCCTACAATATACATATGTAAAATCACAGAGGTAAGGAAAAAGAAAAAAACAAACACATTATTCACTGAAAAAGCCAAAAATACAATACCCGAAGGTCTGCAAAGCAGACACGGTCGCCATAGGCACGATCGCCATAAGGCAGGCACAATCGCCGTAGGGCAGGCACAATGGCCTTAAGCCCTGAAGATATGCAGTCAGCCAGACAATAAAGTGGAGGAGCAGCTTGTTCCTGGCAGGCTAATATGCAGTCACCCACTCAACCCAGCCCAAATTGGGGAGGAGTGACTGCATAGACTAATAGCCTGCGCATGTGAACGATACCAAAGATGTCAGCCATAGATGGGTGGTGACCCACCATACAGGATATCAACCCTGGCTGATATGACAGCGGGTTGCCCTGTATCTCTAAGGTGGGCCACACTGGCTGACATCTTGGGCTCCCCCACCAACTAGCAAACTACATACAAAAGTACTAATGCATACTGATAAAATGCGGGTGTTGGTACTGCATTTTGGCCAAAACGCATAGGCTGACGGACCGCGTTGAGGTCACACCGCTTCCGTCAGTACCTATGCTAACTCACGATAAATTACATAAAATCACAGAGGTAAGGAAAAAGAAAAAAACAAACACATTATTCACTGAAAAAGCCAAAAATACAATACCTGAAGGTCTGCAAAGCAGACACGGTCGCCATAGGCACGATCGCCATAAGGCAGGCACAATCGCCGTAGGGCAGGCACAATGGCCTTAAGCCCTGAAGATATGCAGTCAGCCAGACAATAAAGTGGAGGAGCAGCTTGTTCCTGGCAGGCTAATATGCAGTCACCCACTCAACCCAGCCCAAATTGGGGAGGAGTGACTGCATAGACTAATAGCCTGCGCATGTGAACGATACCAAAGATGTCAGCCATAGATGGGTGGTGACCCACCATACAGGATATCAACCCTGGCTGATATGACAACGGGTTGCCCTGTATCTCTAAGGTGGGCCACACTGGCTGACATCTTGGGCTCCCCCACCAACTAGCAAACTACATACAAAAGTACTAATGCATACTAATAAAATGCGGGTGTTGGTACTGCATTTTGGCCAAAACGCATAGGCTGACGGACCGCGTCGAGGTCACACCGCTTCCGTCAGTACCTACGCTAACTCACGATAAATTACATAAAATCACAGAGGTAAGGAAAAAGAAAAAAACAAACACATTATTCACTGAAAAAGCCAAAAATACAATACCTGAAGGTCTGCAAAGCAGACACGGTCGCCATAGGCACGATCGCCATAAGGCAGGCACAATCGCCGTAGGGCAGGCACAATGGCCTTAAGCCCTGAAGATATGCAGTCAGCCAGACAATAAAGTGGAGGAGCAGCTTGTTCCTGGCAGGCTAATATGCAGTCACCCACTCAACCCAGCCCAAATTGGGGAGGAGTGACTGCATAGACTAATAGCCTGCGCATGTGAACGATACCAAAGATGTCAGCCATAGATGGGTGGTGACCCACCATACAGGATATCAACCCTGGCTGATATGACAGCGGGTTGCCCTGTATCTCTAAGGTGGGCCACACTATACATATGTAAGATGGGAATGGGAAATAGTTACATTTTCCATAACTGTTATAGGACTGCAATTAATTATTTGTACTTTGATTTTGTTTATTTAGTCAAAATCACACGCCACCATGTCCCACCTGGAGGAAGACCTTGAATTTGAAATTGAATCTTCATCCGATTCTGTTGGAGAGGTAAGACTTTGCTGCAAATAGAATTTGTTTAGCAATATGGCTTTGCAGCAAAGCATGCCAAAAAACATAATGAAACTAATGTTGATCTTTTTTTCGCAGGAATACATTTCTGATTACGATGAAAATGAGGATGTTCCAGAAAGGCGGCAGTATTCTGAGGTAGGTGTTATAATTTTAAAAATTCTGATGGGTTTGTAATAGAGATGAGCGAACCTACTGGTTTCGAGTAATTACTCGATCGAGCACCACGATTTTCGAGTACTTCGGGGGGTGCCGGGTGGTTCGACGGAGCGGGGTGTAGCAGCGGGGAACAGGGGGGAGCCCAAGTGTGTATGTCTATATACAGTCACACGTACTTACGTGTGTGTGTGTGTGTGTGCATATATACACACGCACGTTTGTACGTGTTTATGCATACACACGTACGCACATGTGAATATGCATACACACACGTACGCACGTGTGTATGTGTTTATACAGTATTCTTCATATGTAATCCCTTCTTAGGTTCAACAACAACTGGCAGACTCCCTATATGCTCAGGCGGACATAAGCAGTGTCCAGTGCTTTCAAAATGATCCGCAGGGAGCAACAGAAGAGGGTGCGTCGGGATCCACTCAAGATCCATATGGCAGGCTTGCCAATACAGAGTGGTGTCACTGCGGGCAGTGCATTAGGATGCCCACAGTGGCAGAGTGTGTCTGCTGCAGAGAACACGATGTTGTCCTCCAAATGTTACCAGACACACAAGGCAATGCAAGTATAATTTTTAAAAAGGAAAAAGTTTATTGAAAAAAAAAAAAGTTTACTTATTGAAAAAGGCAACATAGAAAAACATAAGATATTATCAATGCACCATCCTTTTTCTCAGCAGAAAGTACTGTAATGCCTGTAATTCACTGTCCACAGCAATGTTGTGTTTGTATAAATAGGTTTTTCACCTAAATATATATATGTGTGTATAAATGCGTGTACACACACATATATATAGTATACGTGTGTACGCGTACGAGTTTACGCTTGCGTGTATACGCGTATATGTATTCGTGTATACGTGTGTGTATATACACACACGTGTGTGTATATACATATATATATATATACATATATACGCGTGTGTATATATATATATATATACATTTATACACACGTGTGTGTCTATATATATATATATATATATATATATATATATACACACACACACATATATACACACGTGTGTGTAATATATATATATATATATATATATAAACACACGTGTGTGTGTGTGTATATATATATATATATATACACACACACACACACACACATATACATATATACACACGTGTGTGTGTGTATATATTATATATATATATATATATATATTTACATCACAAAAAAAAAATTGCAATGAGGTATTGGTTAATAAAATGACCAAATTAACAATTTTTTTGCAAAAACATTTAAAAAATATTATTGCTATACATTTAAATACATGTGTCATTAATTTGGTCATTGTACCGTAAGCTCGCAATCCACGACAAGGATCGTCATTCTCTTGCGAGACCTATCTAAAAAAATTAAAAAGTCCCTAACTAAAAATTTTACTATAAAAGGACGAAAAAATGTTGGAGTAAAAATTTAAAAATAGTTAAAAACACTGGCGAAAATATGCGTAGGATTTATGGGATGAGACGGGGAACATTTCACATTGTACCAGTTATATATTCTATTAAAAAAAAAGGCATGTTATGGAGATTATTGCAAAGAGGAAAAAGGGATGTAAGGCCCCCATTTCAGGGTTAATCATGGTAACATTACAGATTTTACCATTTTTATAATCTATTCCAAAAATGCTTGTGCTAGAGATGAATGCAGAGCGGAAAAAGTGATGTAAATGAAATTTACAAAAGGGGCTGTAGCGCTGGGAGAAAAAAAAAGGAGGAGTAAGCACAAATTTAAATAAATAAAATCATACACACATGGAAATAAGACTGCAACGCACATGTAAACCACACAAAAGCAAACGTAAATAATAGAGACGCATAGAGAAAAGACAGACGTACAGTAAAAAAGTACAGATGATTTTTAGATAATTTTTTACACTTTTGTATAGACCAGCTAAAATTTTTTATTTACCTTGGAAATCTACTTTTGAATTTCTGAAGCAATTCCTGTTCACTTGGCCGCACAACTGGTGCAATATTTCTGGGCAATTCTGTGGCCATTGAATGCCATGAGATAGCCATCTCACCTTTAGCGAACTGCATGATTTCACGAATGATGTCACTTAGAAATTCCATGGATTTCGGTTCATAAAGAGCTTTCAAAATCCACTCCTTTCGTGCTTTTGAGTACTCTACTCGGTACCGCATCTGGTCTTCGCTCCCATCTTCTGATCCCGTTGATCTTCTGATCGACTGAATTCTACCAACGTTGTGATTGTGGTCTAGAACAGCAAGTTGCGTTCTAGCCACCATTCCATCATAAAAAAAATGTACACGTTTTGGTCTGTATTTCAGTACACTGGCGTGAAAAATCTCCAAATCACCAGTGTGACAAAAATGCGATAGGTGCCGGATGTCTTTCAGTAAGTTCTTATTTAGAACAACGGATTTCACTTTGACGTGGGCTGTACTGTTAGGGGCTAACCAAGCAGTGCCTGGTTCCAGAAGTGCGTGAGTGCAGCAGTGATATTGGGTATTGTTCTCCCACTCGTGCACGTCTATTATATGGCTTGTTAACGACTTCCATTTCTCGACCAGTAAATCGGGATTTTCTTTACTGGTATGCGAACTCCACCATAGATGATTTTTGATGCTGGATATCCATGGGGCTATGTTTGCACAGTGACCGGTTTTTGAAGCCCCAAGCAATTTCTTGCCTACTGCTTTGGCCACATGCCATACGTCAAGTTCGTGAATTATTTCGGGGAACTCCTCTCGCATAACTTTCCGGATGGAGACATGCCTATTGGTTGCCACAATTAGCACGTTGACTCCCTCGGCGATTTATTCACGGAGTGTTTTATTGGAATGCAGTAGTTTCCAGCGAAACAGATGTAGCTGGTGGAACAACTTGTTCCACCGTAAAGCCCCAAATTTTTTTGCTTCTAACCTCCAAAAATGTGTATACGGTGTACTTTGCAGAAAATCCTGGGCTATCAGATTGCCCGTCGCCAGCTATACACACGTGTGAGGATTTCATCTGTGCAATTAGATTTGCCCTATGCTGCATCCAATGCTTATCTATCACTGGGAATAATAAATTGTGTTGGTGCCGGTAAAAAGTCGCTTTCGAGATGCCAAGGAGTTTTAAAATCTGAGGCATATTTCTTACTTTTGCAAAATTGGAACCACTCAGAAGTATACTTGACGCCAGTAAAATATTCCCCGCCGGACAGTTGTGGATTAGGGGTTGACTTTGCCACAAATTGCAGGTGTGACCTCTTTGACAAAAAGATTTGACAATAACCATTGATCCCTTAGGAAAAATCCTGACGTGGGTTAGTTTCAGAAAGCATTGCTTTCTGTATGGGCAAGGGATCATGGCAAATAAAGCCATCAAGGAGCTTTTAAAGACCATGTATTTATCTTCTGCCGAAGGATCCATGTCTGTGGGTGCTAAGCTTTCAAATTCTGGTAAAGGGTTGGTTAAGGGGGTTATCTGAATCTGACGGAATGGTAACATCTTCACTGCCAGAACTCTCCGATGCTTGTGAGAATCTAAAGCTCCTGTCTTTGGGATCATCGGAAATACAGGTTGATACGCTTTCATCCAAAGTAGAATCAATATTGCTACTGGAAGGTTGCATATTGATTCTATCTCCATCATTTACAATTTTAAAAATTGGTCTTTCTCCGGGGTTCTCTAGGAAGGCAATATTACCGATATGTTGATATTGATTTTTATGGTGTTGAAGAGCATGGAGTACCCAGTGGAATTTTAAATAAACCGGGATTCTGGTGTATACTGGCTTCCATCGCATCGCATTGAATGCCAATACTTCTTGACTGTATTTGTGTCGTAGTTCAAGATTTATTTGAAGCTGCTTGGCAGGACTTGCATTTACCCCTCTCTGCATTGCTTGCTTCTGGGTCAGTTCTTCTTTCTTCTACATTTCTTTTAATATTGAGGATTAATTTTATTTCTACAGCAGAACCGTCGATGAAAATTGAAATAGGAATTTCTAGCTGGGTTTCTTAACCTTGTAAATATACGTCGGCAGTTGTTTCTGACACTGCGCGAGCTTCTTCATGGAAAGTTTCTGCCCGCGAAGTTTCTGCCGCTGAACTTTCCCGTTGCTGTGTCACAACACTTCTTCGACATTTTCAAGAAGGTTCCCCTTTCTTCGTTAACTGGTTGGCTCGTGTCTCAATTTCCAACGTTGTTGGGAAAATGCTTGGCACAGCATTGGGCTTCAATTTCTTTACGGTTGCCAACTTGTATGTAGCAATCCTCCTTGAAATGTTTGCTGCATAACCGGGAAGCATCGGCACCTTTTTGTGCGGTAATCTTTGTAACCCACTCTTCGATGTCACCGAAGATGTGAGGAGCCTGAAGTAGCCAGAGTCTCGTTTTTTCCAAATTGATTGGAAACACATGTAGACTAACACTTTCACCTCCCTTCTTCCAGTAGGTGGTGCAGGTAGGAACCACACAGTTTGGCATTGTGCTGTTGTGTTTTAAAGAAGCTGTGATCTGCTGTGTGTGGGAATAAGAAGATGTGGTGCAAATACTCACCCTCTTGCAGTGACTTTGGAAGAAGATCACGAGTGTGAACCCGGGAAATCGACACTGGTCACCGCTGCGCTACGTCGTATAAGCTCTGCATTTTAAAATACAAGAAGAATTAGAATTACCTAGATGCTAAGCTATAACACCCACCCACCCACTGATAGCCACACAAACACAGACAAATTCATCCATCCATGCACAAATATACATGCATCCATTCATTCCTCCACACACACATATACACGCATCCATACACACACCCTCATCCATCCTGCCTCGCCCATACACGCGCCCGCCCATTCTTTCATCCATTCATCCTGCCTCATCCATCCATCCATACATGCATCCCCGCAAACTTATACAAGCATACATACACACACACCCATGCACACCCCAAAAAAATTCAAAATTTTGGCAGTGTATATATAATAGTAAAAAAGGAACTGTCATCATGGATTACAAGCAACATGTAATACTGCTAGTGAACCAACTAATAGAGATGGACAAATAGAGAAAGAGAGAGACAGATAGAAAGAGAAATAGTTAGAGACAGATAGAAAGAGAGAAAGAGATACAGACAGATAGAAAGAGAAAGAGATAGAGACACAAAGAGAGAGAAAGAGACACAAAGAGAGAGACACACAAAACGAGAGAGACAAAGAGAGTGAGAGAGACCGATAGAGAAAAAGAGAGAGACAGTTTTATAGATAAAGAGAGACAGATAGAGAAAAAGAGAGAGACAGAGAGAGAAAGAGAGAGACAGAGAGAGAGAGAAAGAGAGAGACAGAGAGAGAGAAATATATATATATATAGAGAGAAAAAGAGACAGATAGAGAGAGAAAGAGATAGAGACAGATAGAGACACAAAGAGAGAGAAAGAGACACAAAGAGAGAGAGACACAAAACGAGAGAGACAAAGAGAGTGAGAGAGACCGATAGAGAAAAAGAGAGACAGTTTTATAGATAGAGAAAGAGAGAGACAGATAGAGAAAAAGAGAGAGAAAGAGAGAGACAGAGAGAGAGAAATAGATAGAGAGAGAGAGAGAGATAGAGACAGATAGAAAGAGAAAAATATAGAGACAGATAGAAAGAGAAAGAGATAGAGACACAAAGAGAGAGAAAGAGACACAAAGAGAGAGAGAGAGACAAAGAGAGTGAGAGAGACCGATAGAGAAAAAGAGAGAGACAGTTTTATAGATAGAGAAAGAGAGACAGATAGAGAAAAAGTTAGAGACATAGAGAGAGAAAGAGAGAGACAGAGAGAGAGAAATAGATAGAGAGCTGTATCGCGCGAGCACGCTGAAGCGGCTCGTCCTCAGAGCAGAAGACCCGTCTAAAAAAGCCAGAAGACACCAAAATTAGACGGAGCCATGGAGACGGGGACGCCAGCAACGGAGTGGGTAAGTGAATAACTTCTGTATGGCTCATATTTAATGCACGATGTATATTACAAAGTGCATTAATATGGCCATACAGAAGTGCTTAACCCCACTTGCTTTCGCGAGACAACCCCTTTAAGAACTGTCTTTTGTCATGTAAAGTCCATCTCTAGAGACAGAGACACTAAGATGGATTGCAAGTAATGGTGGTGGGGGGTCTTTGCTTGATGTCACCTTTTGCTGCCCACAGAAGTCTATAAGGAGGGGGAGGGAAAGAGAAACGTATACAGAGATGCAGCTGCAGATTTTAGTAAGTGTTTTCAATCTCACCCCAAAGCTGGATTCACATCTGCACTGCTCAGTACTGCTGTGTAATGTCATCCATGATGCTGTTACCTATGAGGATGTGCTACAGAGATGGACAAGAAGATATCCTGCTCAAAGTCACCAAACTCACCGTGTAGTCCCAGCCTTAAAGGAGATGTCTCGAGGCAGGAGTGGATTTTTTTTTATTGCCCAGTCCCCCTAATTAAGCATACATTACTAAGCCCCCCTGTAAATGACTTTTCTAGCTGGTTTGTACTTACCGTTCCAGCGTTTCAGCAACTTATAAAAATTTTCCCAAGATGGCCGCCGGCTCTTTTCCCGTCGCTTGCTGTAGCCCGACGTGCGCGCTCCCGAGACGCTACCAGCTGTGTCTCCATTACAACCAGACGCCCCGCAGCCGCCGACCGGACCCCTGGAGTGAACACGGCCGACCAGTCACCCACCGCCAGGCAGCAGGTAACCGGCGCAGCCCCCCCCATCGCAGCGACAGCCCCCCCATCGCAGCGACAGCCCCCCCATCACAGCGGCAGCCCCCCCCGGCACAGCGACAGCCCCCCATCGCAGCGACAGCCCCCCCATCACAGCGGCAGCCCCCCCCATCACAGCGGCAGCCCCCCCATCACAGCGGCAGCCCCCCATCACAGCGGCAACCCCCCCATCACAGCGGCAGCCCCCCCGGCATAGCGACAGCCCCCCCATTGCAGCGACAGCCCCCCCATCGCAGCAGCAGCCCCCCCCATCGCAGCGACAGCCCCCCCCCATCGCAGCGACAGCCCCCTCATCGCAGCAGTAGCCCCCCCGGCACAGCGACGACAGCCCCCCCCGGCGCAGCGGCAGCCCCCCCATCGCAGTGGCAGCCCCCCCGGCGCAGCGGCAGCCCCCCCGGCCCATCACTTACCTAGGCGGCAGGACGGCGGGACAGCTGGGCGGCTTCTTGGGACAGCTGGGCGGCTCTGCACCTTCCTCTAACAGAGGATGGTACAGAATGGCCGCTCCAGCGCGCTCCCGAGCAGTGACAGCTCGTCTGCGCATGCGCAGAAGACCTGTAGCGGAGAGCACACTGAAGCGGCTCGTGCTGAAAGGAGAAGACCGGACTGCGCAAGCGCGTCTAAAAAAGCAAGCTGCCAGCGAATTTAGACGGAACCATGGAGACGAGGACGCTAGCAATGGAGCAGGTAAGTGAATAACTTCTGTATGGCTCATATTTAATGCACGATGTACATTACAAAGTGCATTAATATGGCCATACAGAAGGGTATAACCCCACTTCATTTCGCGAGACAACCCCTTTAAGCAGTAATATACTGTCACTTTTTGATGTTTGCTTGTTGGAAGGAGAAAAGCTGGGCAAGTATAAGGATCTGTGCAACTTTGCAAATGGCCAAATTCTGATCGCTAGAGCATCTCCAAAATGGTGGGTCTTTTGGGGTGTTCCTGGTGTACAGTGGATAGAACCCACCAAAAGGGGAATGGGCAACCAGGGCTCATTGATGCACAAAGGCTAGCCCATCTAGTCTGATCCCACCAAAGAGCTATTGTAGTGCAAATTGTTGAAAGAGTTACTGTGGGCTGTAAGAAAAAGGTGTTGAACATACACAAAAAAGACTGTATTATTTTCCAATGGACTCTCATGCTGTACTTGCATTTGGTTAAAAATGTATTCAATATAATAATACATTTCATTAAAAATTCTGTTTAATGAGAAGATCAGTATGGAAGTGTGTTATATGCATGAGGAAAAAACATTTACAGGCTTCCTGTGCAAAGTATTTCTCTGCCTCGCCCCAGAAGAACACACTCTGCCAAATGCATCAAATAGACTCATTCTTTAAAAACGATGTTCTACTTAAAATTGACACAGTACTGTGCCTAATGCAGCACTGAGCCCAGAAAAACATATATATTAAACATTAGTACTGCACAAACTAAACATTTGAACCGTTTCAGCAAAAAGTTCAGTTAGGTAAGAACCTGAACCTCGGGTGATTCGTCTTGGCTGCACCCACTAAAAGAAACAAAAAAATCAAAAAAATGAGGAGAAAGAAGGAAAAAGGATGGAATCTTTTTTGCTTTCTTTCTCTTTTTTTCCTTTGTTTCTTTCTCTCGACTAACTTTGCCTTAAAAGCAGCTCAAAAGTATTAGATATACAGCTGCTTTAGTAGTATTGGTGAAATTTGGGTTCAGTTAAACTAATTTGGACTGAACCAAACCGTTTGCTTAAATTCGGTGAACTAGCAAATGCGAACTGTACAAAAGTTCGGTCATGACGTACATTTTCTTTTAATATAGTGTAGTAGACATGATAATTAATTAGTATAAAATGTCTATCGATTTGCACTAAACTAGACGCATTATGTGTGTTTTGTGACTTCAGCCTAATGTGAAACTCTGCTGCATAAGGAAAGAGTTAAATCACAGTGTTATATGTTATTGCTTGAGGGTCTTCCCAGTCCTCCCCATCCCCCACACAGAATCTTCTTGAACAAAGAGATATCTACTTTCAGTTTCAGATTCGAGCACATGTTTGTGAGACAAAGACTTGCTTATACATTGGACTTGAGAGAAGGTGGGCAGGAAGGAGGGGGGATTCTATATGATCCGACAAATGAGAATCATAAATGTTACTGATGTAATCTGTTAAACGCCCATAAAGGGCAGGTGTTATCCTTTTCAATAAAAGGCCCTGTCTGGCTGTTTCTAGGCAGAGAGCCATTTTGAGCATGAGACTGATACCTCGTGTTTGACCTGGTCAGTGTGCGCATACTGCTTCTACACAATTAGGAAGCTACAAAATACCCCGAAACCTGCTGGAGAAAACCGTAATCCAGATCAGTGACGTCTCTGGGTGGACCGAGTTAGAGATTTTGATTTCTTTCATTCTGGAAACATACAGAGATCGGCAGATGGCACGCAGAACTCAGGGGCCCGAAAATCTACAGAACACGGTAAGATTGCTTTATGTAATTCTACCGATGTGATCTGGGTTCTGACTGCTTTTCTGCCTGTTTCTGATCCAGAGCGATAAATCAATGAAAGGCAGGTAATATAGTTCTTTCTTACTCGGAAAAAAGACCACCGTTTTAACCTGCTTAAGGGGTATTTTGTATGCTGTGGCTGCTATGTCTGAGACGGTTAAAAATTGTGTATACAAGACCAAGAGATAAATTCTGTGAGGGTTAATGTGTCGGAAGGGCGGACTCGGCTGTTTAGGTCTGAGGGAACACGCCAGACACTTGCTCCTAGGTAAACTATTGTGAGGTTAGGAAAATTTATGATACGTATATTTACCTTTTATGATTGAGCGTGTTATGTTCTCATATGTGAAAAGGTATATACGTGTGAAGTATAGCCGTGCTTTGTGACGGCTGACTCCAGAAACTCTTGGTCATTGAAAATAATCGTCAGTCTCTGTGTATAGCTAAAATGTCCTGTCCAGACGGATTACTAGTAGGGTTGATATAAAGGTAGATGAGATATATACCTTGAGCCGTTGTGGGTATTCTCCAGTAATCCCGTCTGTTTGGTATTATAGAAAGAATGTGCAGTGTTTATTATTGGGGGGGAGGGTGCTGATAAGAGAGTGGACTGAAGTTAAGCCACTGAGAGCATTTCTCAATTAACCCTTTCTGTTTCCTTTGTCTTTCCCTGTGTTTTGTAGAATTAATGTGCATTGTAATGTGAGTGGGAAAGAGAGGTTATATTGGAAGGATTTGAAGAAAGCAGATTTTACAAGAGAAACACTACTGTGTCCAGAAACTTTGAATAGGATAGAATGAGAAGGTTAGGCATAGACGCAGGTTGTTTAGAGAATAGAGTTGAGCAGAGTTTACTGAACAATGGGAAAGGACCAGGAAAAGTTGCAGAAAGAAATGTCAGGTCATGGACAGATAAGCAGAAATGAATATGGTAAGATAGATTGTAGAAGGTTTTCAGAAGATGAGCAGGAAGCCTAGCAGAAAGAAAGGCGTTTTTAGCTAGTTTTTTGGTATAACGTAGTTAAGAGATTCAAGAGGAGAAAGCATGTAGGGGGGTATGTGTATTGCTTATGAACAATGTAATGCCTTTGTGTTGACTACAGCCCCTCCCTGTAATGGCGGCCGCAGTTGCAGTGTTTACAACCCCACATAGTGTGACTCTGCAGTAAATGTAGTGAGGCCTGCCCCCACCCTGAAGTTACTTCCCCCCATGTTCTCACTTTCAGGGTGTGTGATGTTACTTCCGGTCCCTCCCCATCCGGGACAGGACCTGGCCCCGCCCCTTCCTCCTCCAGCGGCCATTTTGCCTCACCTGGAAGTGCTGCTGCCCCTGGCCCCGCCCCTTCTTCCGGCAGCCATTTTGCCTCACCTGGGAGATCTGTAGCCCCGCCCCTTTTCTGCCTCTGGCGGCCATTTTGCTGCACTTGGGAGGCCTATATTCCCCAATGCCACTGTATCCAGTGCTAACATCATGATTGTCTGAAGTAAGGTTTTGTTTGACCAGACTTTGTTACGCTCCAAGATGTGGCCACTTTGGATGCGTGATAAGTTCAGGGAAACAAACCTTTGTGAAGATGCAGCTTGGGACATAGTAGATGACTAAGCTGATTTATAGTGCATGGAAGATTGGAGTTGATGCATGGGGGGGCAGAGGCCGGGAATACATGACAGGGGACGCTCTCTCATGTTCCCAGGGGCTCTGTTTTCCACTGCCCGCTTCTCCAATGGATACTCAGACCGATGATGTTATGGAAGGCTCCTACAGATGAAATAATTTCCCTATAGTCACCCAGCAAACTTTTTCACGCAATTTGATGAAGTAATTTTACTTTTTATGTGAAGAAAGAGGGACTGAATTGCCCAGAGTAGGATGTTAATTCATCCGTATTCTTTAGTTTTTCTTTAAGTCTTTTGTATATTCTAGTGTCAGTCTACACTGAAGCTATAATTATATTCCGACAGGAGAGTAAAAGCTAAACGCTGGCCATACCCTGAAATACTATTACACTGGGTGACGTAAAATTTGACTTGTGTTGCGCCCCCTTGTGTTAAAAAATGCTAACTGCGACCTGAAAAGAAAAAATTTTTTTTTTTTTTTGTAAGGAGATTTTCGCTCAGACTTCGCTGCATACAATGTCACCTTGACCTACAAAGTGTTTGTTTTTGTGCCTCTTGGTTTACTAGTTTGAACGCAATTACTCTTTTTTTCCATTGAGTATTCCGATTCAAAAGGGGGGAGGCATAGATGATCTGGGTCATAGATGATCTAGGTGTTGTAGATCAGCTGTTGGGTTTTTAAAAAAATAAATGGAATAAGATAACAAGATTCCGAGCCATGTGAAATAGAACATCAGCACGATTATTTAGTACTAATTCAGTAAGAAACTGCAGGTATGCAAACAGTTATCAGAACCTCTGTTGATAATGCATATGTTGAGCTTTTTGCAGATGGTACCAGGGTGAGGATTGATGACTCCACATCGGATATGCAGTGGTCACACAACAAGATGTCCTAGAAGCAGAAGCTCTGCCTCCGCATGTCTCAGCACAAGAAGCGGAATTGAAGGCCCTCACTGAGGCGAGTAGAGTGGCGAGAGGTAAGACCGGCAACCCTTTACAGTGACTCCTGGTATGCATTTGGCATAGCTCATGATTACGGCCCAATATGGAAGGCCAGACAGTTTTTTACCTTAGCAGGACAACCAATTGAGAATGGTGCAGCGGTACAGAGTCGCATGGAGGCCCTACTGCTACCTGACAAAGTTGAGAGTTTGCACCGATTCCTACACTGGAGAGGTGAGAGACGACACCCTCGCTGACAGCGCAGCAAAGGCAGCGGCCCTTAGGCCGTGGAAGAAAGAAGAAAAAGATACTGACGGCATGAGTCAGTGGTAAAAACTTTGGACATTGACAAAAATTTGGACTTTGATATGCTAAAGACTTTTACAGTTACAAGCCAGCAAGGAAGGAAAGGATAAATGGACTAATATGGGAGCAGCAGAAACAGGACAGCGTGTGGTGAACAGTCAACAGCACTTGCCTACCACAGTTCCTGTATCCCATGATGGCCCAGCTGATGGACGGAAAGACCCACCTAGTAAAGCAGCAATGACGACGACGCTTGAAAGAGGTTGGGCGACTTCTAGGTTCTCTGTAGCTGCTGCATCATTTGTCCGGTTTAGCATGATCTATGCCATGGGTGAGTCAGGGCAGAAGTAAATTTGCCACATCACACTTGCCTAGACCACTCTACCCATTTCAGGGATTGCAAATTGACTACGTTCAGCTCCCACTTGTTGGGAAGTATGAATACGTGCTTGTTGTTGTTGATGTCTTTGCAGGTTAGAGGCTGACCCTGTTACCAAGGCGTACAAGTAGGTAACCCCAAAGAAGCTCATGAACGAGGTAAACTGTGAATATGGGGTACCAGAAGTGATTCAGAGTCAGACAGAGGTACAAACTTCGCAGGTGAATGTAACATGTCATGTCTGCTCTGGGTGTATCCCAGGCCTTTTACATACTGTACCATCTTTAGAGTAATGGAAAGGTGGAGAGACATAGTGGCACGCAAAAAGTAAGATACTTAAAAATGACGCCACTTTGGAAAGACTGTCATCCAATAGCCTTATACAGTGTTAGATATGAACCCAGGGGGGATTATACATTATCTCCCTATGAGATTGTTTGGGCTAGCCCCAAGGCTAGGTCGTTACTATCCTCAGTAGTTACAATTACAATCTGATGTGTTGACTGAGTATGTGATTTCCGCTGTTAAAGAACTAACCAAAGCCTATGCACAGGTGTTCTCTTCCAGACTCAGAGGCAGACACTGGGACACATATCTTGCAGCCTGGGGATTGGGTGTGCGTCAAGAAGTTCCTCAGGAAGCACCCTCTTGAGCCCCGATTTAATGGCCCCTACCAGGTGCTTCTGACTACTGCCACAGCTGTGAAACTAGCCGAAAGACTTACATGGATCCATGCTTCATACTGTAAGAAAGCTTCAGATCCGGGAGACCAGTCTTAGTTGTGACAAAGACATTACTCTGGTTAGGGCTAGTGAGAGAGCAGGGTGGCAACTGGAATCCTTAGTCGGAAGAATATGAGGGTATGGTTACCTTCTAGTATAACTCGTCCAATGCTCAAGTAGCTGCATATTCCTTCGACTATTGTACTGTGGTCCCGTGTCTAGGCGCAAGATCCCACCGCAGGCCAGATTTAGCTCAGTCCAGCTGGTTATAGGACTTATATACCCGGGGAATACAATATGTTTGCGCCACTGATAACGCCTGGGGAGAAGACTGCCGTTATCGGGGATTAGTGGGATGTAACGCAGGAATAGACTGGTCCTATAAACCGCGAAGTGCCTTAAATAAGAAAGACAAGAGCGGGAAATCCCTAATTAGTCGTATAATCCTCCTTGAGAATAATAAGGACAGCGGGTATTGGAAGGCTGAACTTAGTATGCTGCTTGGTTTTAATGCGGTTTTTACACTAACCATGGGAGATCCAAGCCCGGGGGACGGAGGGACTTATAGTCTGTGGACATACCGGTACGGGAGGACAGATCCCTTAGGGAAGTTTAAAATAAGGGGTATGGTAGATGCACCCGAATGGAAGCCTTCACTTAGTCCCGTGCCCATAATTAACCCCCTCCGCCGTAAGATAAAGACCTTGACGAACATGATGATCATAGCTGACCCTACCTTTAGTGGACACCTTGACAGTAGCGACTGGCTACTCTGACCAGAATCTCTGGTTGGAGTTGATGAGGTACAATGCTAACAGGAGCAACAAGTCTAACTGTTGCGTGTGCGGTAGTGCCCGACTACACTCGGGGATGGTCCCCCTAAATCTCCCTGTAGATGCTGAAGAGTGGTTTATTAGTCTCTTCACGAACATTTCCGCTAATTACACTGTCCGTGAGAAATGGAAGAAGGAATACTCTATAACTACTTAAGTGTTTTGCACCGGAGAGAGTATTACTGACTACCCTGGAAACTACACCTGCCAGGCAAATAGGCAGGGTGGAGGGAGATTTTTTTGGGGGGAACTCACCAACGGGTATTGCTCCTCCTACAGTACGATAGGAGGGGAATGGATGCAGAATCAGGTCCAGTCCTTAGGAGACGTTTACTGGCTTTGTGGAGACATGAGGTAGAGGACCCGCCTGGAGGGTAATTGGACAGGGGAGTGTGCCTTAGTAAAGCCCTTATGCTCCTCCACATCCTGTCAGACAGCATTGAGGATAATGAGGTTACCCCCAATAGTTAATTTATCTTGATCCAACTCAGTCTGTGTTCTGTGGTTATCCTGTCATGTTGGTCTATCCTTGTTTTCCGCATAGGTACGGCGGTTCCTTCCAGTCTTGTCACTAGCTAGTGTAGGGTCAGGGTGAGGCGACCTGGACGTGTTCACCATTAGGACTATCTCCAGGAGGGACATTGGTGTGGGTGAAGATTAGGGAGTCCCACACCGTGCGTACCTGTGCACACTACTAGTATTGTAACATTATACTAGAGCGAGAAGAGAGACCCCTGGTGGTAGTTTTGATCTACACGTATACATTGACGTCATAGGATAGCCAAGGGGGGTACCTGACAAATTTTAAAAATTAGAGACGAAGTTAAAACTAGATTCAAGTCCATTTTCCTGATCATTATGGTAAATAAATGTTGACTGGATTAATTATGTTTTATTATAATTAGCAGTGGTTTATAAATTATACTAGAGATGCCTTATAGGGACTAGTCAACCAATAGGACCTACCTCGACTATGACTTTTAAAAAAAATTAGAATGGCCTTAGATATGACTTTAGCTAAAAAGGGGAGTGTCTGTAAGATGATAGGGGAGACTTGTGGTACCTACATCCTAGACGACACGTGACCCGCGGGTAAAGACGCAGTTGCCATTAAGAAGCTGACCGCGCTAACTAAAAAGAGCTAACTTTTGGGACCAGCACTCGCCATGGATGAGCGGGTGGTAAAGGATCCTGGCACAGACGGGCGTCGCTGTTGTATGTGAACTGATAATTACCTTTTCTGTTCTAGTCTGCTGTGTTATCCCCTGTGTCAGAGAGACCTGTGAAACTGATGCTGGAAAAGCCGCTCCCACCATGAGTTTGCTGGATGCATCCCCAGAAGGAGTGGACAAGTCCTACACCCCCTTGAAGACTCTAAAACGAACCTTCAACGCGCTCCAGTTATAGGCTTACGCGCAGAGAACTGTGAAAATCAGATAGAGAGTTAAAGGATAGACATTTTAAGGGGGGATTGTAGTAGACATGATAATTAATTAGTATAAAATGTCTATCGATTTGCACTAGACGTATTATGTGTGTTTTGTGACTTCAGCCTAATGTGAAACTCTGCTGCATAAGGAAAGAGTTAAATCACAGTGTTATGTTATTGCTTCAGTGTCTTCCCAGTCCTCCCCATCCCCCACACAGAATCTTCTTGAACAAAGAGATATCTACTTTCAGTTTCAGATTCGAGCACATGTTTGTGAGACAAAGACTTGCTTATACATTGGACTTGAGAGAAGGTGGGCAGGAAGGAGGGGGGATTCTATATGATCCGACAAATGAGAATCATATATGTTACTGATGTAATCTGTTAAACGCCCATAAAGGGCAGGTGTTATCCTTTTCAATAAAAGGCCCTGTCTGGCTGTTTCTAGGCAGAGAGCCATTTTGAGCATGAGACTGATACCTCGTGTTTGACCTGGTCAGTGTGCGCATACTGCTTCTACACAATTAGGAAGCTACAAAATACCCCGAAACCTGCTGGAGAAAACCGTAATCCAGATCAATAGTAGTCTGTGGGTGATGGATGACACAGAGCGTGATCTGTGAGCAATTTATCGCTGGGAGATCATTGCCCGTGGACAGACAGACTAAATGAGAAAATATAGGCTTCTACCTCATTGATTTTTTTTTTTGGCTTCCTCTGGATGGACATTGGGGGAAAATAAGCTGAAGTGGTTGGACATGCATCTTTTGGCCTTACACACTATGTTGTTATTTTCCTTTTGCACATGAAGCTGTTAGAACAAGCAGGGGCGTAACTATAGAGGATGCGGTTGCACCCAGGCCCAGGAGCCTTGGGGGGCCCATAACTACTCTCTTCTCCATATAGGGAGCCCAGTACTATGAATAAAGCATGATAGGTGGGGGCCCTGTTACAGGTTTTGCATTGGGGCCCAGGAACTTCAAGTTACGCCTCTGAGAACAAGTGTGATAGAGCCACCCTTATTGTGGCAAATAGGACACAGCGAGTCTTCCTGTTCTCTGGGTCTCTGGCAATTCTGTCCCTAAAGCTACTCACATACCTTAAATTAGCTGTCAACTCAATTAGTCAACAATAGAGATGAGCAAGTATACTCGCTAAAGGCAATTGCTCGAGCGAGCATTGCCTTTAGTGAGTACCTGCCCGCTCGAGATGGAAGGTTCGGGTGCCGGCAGCGGGCAGGGAACTGTGGGGGAGAGCGGGGCGGAACGGAGAGGAGATCTCTCTCTCCCTCTCCCCCCCCCCCCCCCCCCGCTCCCTCCTGCTGACCGCTCCTTCGCGCCGGCACCTGAACCTTCCATCTCGAGCGGTGAGATACTCGCTAAAGGCAATGCTCGCTCGAGCAATTGCCTTTAGCGAGTAAACTCGCTCATCTTTAGTCAACACCTATTAACCCTGACTTCCCCACACGAGTTAAGCATGCATGTATTCTCATTGGGCTTATCACCCTTGAGAACAATGTTCCCCATCCTTCTTTGAGTGACAGTGAATATTGGGAAGAGTTGGACATTACTGTACACAACTTGATGGGTTCATTTAACTTTTTTCTAATATGCTTTCTTCATCTTTCATTTTTAGATGATCTCTACTAAATCATAGAAGCAAGCTGATTGGTTACTTTTCAGCAGTGAGACGCCCACCAATAAGCAAGTTATCC
The DNA here is from genome assembly GCF_035609145.1 of Eleutherodactylus coqui. NCBI lineage: Eukaryota > Metazoa > Chordata > Amphibia > Anura > Eleutherodactylidae > Eleutherodactylus > Eleutherodactylus coqui. Next base: position 176,524,406 of record NC_089839.1, read on the forward strand.
TCTATCCTGTGGAACTTGTGATTCTGGTACAACCTCTTTAAAAGAAACTAGGTCTGGAATGTGACTAGTCATCTCGCTCAGATTTCACCTTCTTGTTCTCAGGGTTTTTTTGAGCCCATTCCAGCAGGCTATGATACACATTCCCATCATACATCCCAAGAGCCGATAACAACTGTTCATCTGTGAAATCAAAAGCATCAACCAGTAGAACTGCATCTTTCCTACAAATAGAAAAAGAAAATGTTTTAGAGTTGAGTAAATTTAAGTTTCTCCTAAATTTCAGTCTATTAATATCAATAGGATGCAACTCTAGTCACTGCACTTCAGGTGCCAACCTGCACCAAACCTCATGGTTACCCACCAGAGCTCAGCCAGGAGGCTCAGGTAAGCTGTAGTGACCACGTCCAGCTGTTTCCCTGATAGGTACCCATGTTGTAAGAAGTCACCAGCACTTGTGACTATTCCATGTAAAGCATACAGGTCACAGAGCCGCTTCAGAACGGCTTTAACATCAGGCTGATCGGTGAGTGAATTCAGAGCCGAGATGAAAACCTTCACTGATAAAAAGTGTGAATGAGCCTAAAAGACATATAACCCCATTGACTGGATGCACTCAATGGGAAACCTAATGTATTGTGTTCACCGTATATACATAACTCACTAATGCTGGGTTTACATTAGCATTTTTAGGTTTCTTAAATCTCATCTACATGGCTTGTAGTGTAAATGCTGCAGATTTTCCATCTGGAAATTCTGCAGCATTTCCATCCTGTGTGAAAATCCCCCTAGGGCAGTCTTGGAGACTGGAGAAAAAAAATTAATTTCACATTCTCTGTATACATTGCAAAAACACGTACCGTACATTCATTTCTAAAAGACTTCTAACTGAGGTTAAAGGGAAAGGGTAACTAGGGTTACCTTACAGTTCTTCTTACTCATGATGCCACCGTTCCTCCCTGTGTGGTGAACCTTGAGACGGAAATAAAGTAGTCCATGCACATGGATAACTTTCTGAGGAAAATGGGGACAGTCTGTAATGCCTGTTTACTTAAGTCCAACAAAGTTCCAACAACAACAGTGACAATCCAGAAGAAGAATACTTTACATTTTCAGAAGGTGATGTGACAAGGAGGACTCTTGAGGTAATCCAATCAATCCACAGTCTCAGTTATCTGTGAGATTCTGCTCCAGGCAACACTCTCTCTCTCCTCTCGTACTCTCTATCAGTCATACAGCAAAAGTGGAGTGATTTACCACAGGATACCATACAGAACCTGTATGCCTCCATGCCCTCCTGTATCACATCTTACATCCAAGCTAGAAGCAGTACAATAGGGTACGAGAGCCACCATGGCCGCCTATATCACATCTTGTATCCAAGCTAAAGGCGGCTCAACAGGGTACTAGAGCCTCCATGCCCTCCTGTATCACATCTTGCATCCAAGCTAGAGGCAGCCCCACAGGTTACTAGAGCCTCCATGCCCACCCGTATCACATCTTGCATCCAAACTAGAGACACTACAACATGGTACTGCAGCCTACATGCCTGCCCATATCACATCTTGCATCCAAGCTAGAGATGGCCCAACAGGGTACTAGAGCCTACATGCCCACCCATATCACATCTTGCATCCAAGCTAGAGGTGGTACAACGGGGTACTAGAGCCTCCCTTCAAATGTTCGGATTCCATAATAAGTTATCCCTTTGCTCTGATATTGTAATCACTTACTTATATCGATATTACAATCACACAGAGAAAGTTACATTCGATTCTGACAACTCCTTCTAGGTGTGTGTTTTTTTTACAATGAGTGTATGTTAATCAGAGCTGGCACTCGATTAACCATTGAATGACATAATTGAATGGCTGTGATTGGTTCATTGAGCGCCGCTTCTGATTGGCTGACATGGCGCTCGATGAACCAATCAGAGCAATCGCTTGCTGAAGGCGGGGTATTCCATCCCCGCTACCAGAAAGAGAATACTTTGTAGGCGTTCAGGAGTACACGGAAGCCTGCAGTAGAACCACAGCCCAGCACGAAGGATCCAAACACAGTTTTTCAATGTAGTTTTGCTAGGGCTTATTTTTGGGGGAGGGCTTATATTTTTACTATCGGGGAAACACAGTATGAAGCTCAGCCAAGAGACTAAACTTCATAGGCCACCGTAGCTGGCAGACCCAGAGGCTGTATTCAACCAACCCATCAGGACCTCACGATCACATCAGGGTGGTCTGATGAGTGACAGAGGGAACCTTTTAAATGCCGCAATCACACTGACCATGACGTGTGAGGGGGTTAAACACCTGAAATCGGAGGTTTCTTCGATACTCGGTGTTACAAGTACCAGGCTGTTATCCAAGCACCCGCTCCCCCTGGCACAAGAGCCCAGCCAAGCTTCTGATGCAGCTGCCATCAAAAGATGTAAGGGCGGTTATTAAGGGGTTACAGCGACAATTCTGCTAAATTAGGCAAAAGAATAGGGCACATGCTTTTACAGAAAGAAATTGCATGCACAGCAATTCCTTAATTACCTAGTGATAAAATCTATTTCCCGCTGTCCTCTTATGTGAAGGAGCTCCAGTCAGAAGTACTGCAATGCATTACCATAGCGATCAGAGTTTTCGCAGCGTCCGAGGAGCGCGTCTTGGCCTAGGAGACAGCGGGGTTTAGGTTAGGGCCTCGTCACGGTGGCACTACCATCTCCCACCTGGAGGGTAACCCGCTTGCATTGACCCCCCAAAAATAACAATACAACAATTAAATTAAACCGTACCCCCTTACACAGTCACTTATGCCCCATTTACATGGGACAATTATCATGCAAATTTCATTTAATCAAATTGTATCTAAATGCAAACCATCATTTACTATTCGTTTGTTTCTCACTTTCAGCCAGCATAAAAATCCTCGCTGTTTCGTTCACTTATCGCCGCGTCTAAACGCTCCCCGCTCAATGTGTCACATAGAATGGGAAGCACTGAGCAAGGAGTTACCAACAAGTGAGCGATTCTCAATGATGATCTACCTGTCTAAACGTTCTGCAGGAGTGCGAACAACTAGCGGTGACGTCACCCGCTCCTGCAGAACATGTAGCTGACAGTTGTCCAATGTTAATGGGTCTTTAGAAACACGGATGTAGTTTGGGTAAGAGCATAAGTAGTGTGCAGCAGCTATATGTTTCTATAGGGCGCTCTTGTACAAAGACAACTAAACCAATTGAGATACAAGAGGTCTTGTAAAAAGCGTTCAGGGTGTCCAAAGCAAGTGCAGTGAGCTACCTAGAAGTGAGGGGGACACAGTTGTCACTTATCACGTTAGTTCTACCATTTCCTTCCCTGTAAGGGTAGCATGGGACCTGTCCAAGTTACTACTAGGGGGAGGTCACGGGAAACCGCGGTTTTAACCTACAGTTTGTTGCCACAGGTGACGCCACCGTTCCTTCCTCTGCGGTGAATCCGGATGATGGAATAATAGTCCACACACACAGGGGGTCGTTTGAAACAAAGCCAAGAAAGGATGGCAGTGTTACTTTACCTGTAAATCCAAACAGAACAGTTCAGCAGGTAGATAGGTCAAAACAAGTCACTGGTGCAGATGCAGTTTATGGTGCAACAGGGAGGAAATCACAGGATGAATATCGGGCCCACAGTCTCAGTTATGTGTATGACTCCGCTCCTGGCCAAAACACTGACTGACTTGCACATCATCTTTGCAATCACATATATGAAGCATGGTCACCTGACTTCCAAACTCACAACATAAAATGATACATTTGCAGACAGAGACAGCTCATTTGCAGACACTAACCTTTTCATTCCTGCAAACTGTAATACACATTCTGCTGATTTATTTCCCATTCCAAGACAATGTACAAGACAATACAGACAATATACAGCAGACATTTTATAGGGGTCCTATTAATTCTTTGCCACTACACAATCAGATCTCGCAACTTATTTCCATAGTACCAGATACAAAATCAGAACTTTGGTCATCACAGCCTGCATAGTCACTTCTCTTTATCTAAGCTCTTTTGATACATGAAGTCTGTTATAAAATTCTATATCATTCCAAATACTGACATTGACAGCTCTAAAATGGTTGTCATTTTGCTCATATTAATAGCTTAGTTAATTATAGCTTAGTTAAACACAAATCATCCTTCCCATGCACAACGGAGGAACGGTACATGGTAAATGGTATTTAGGGACCAAACCCCCTGAAGAAATGCAAACCCCAGAACAGACCCCTATATGACTTCCCAGCCCAGATTCTCTCAGTAATGGCGGCATCACACGAACGTTTGTGCTGCGTAATTGTACATGAACGAGGTTTGAGTAGGATCATAATCAGCGTGTTGCTTGCGCTTCTGCACATATTACTGTAATTTTTGTGCACACAAGGCCCATTCACACACACTCTTGAATTTAATGGCTGTTTAAGCCTTATGAGGTTCAGCTAGGATGAGGTTCTGGGGTCGGTGTGAGGGTTCTTTCTCCTCAAGACATTGCATTGTGTATTTGTGCTACAAAGTTCCAGTTTTGTCTTCTCTTTCCATAGAACATTTTCCCAGAACCATTGTGGAGCATCCAGGTGTCTCAGGAAAGCTAGATGAGTAACAATGTTTTTTTGGATAACAGTGGCTTCCCTCATGGTGTCCTTCCATGAATACCATTTGTGTTCACTTGGTTTTCTATTAGTGGACACATGGACAGAGTTTATTTAGCATTTTCTGGAATCTTCTGTAGGCCTTTTGCTGTTACTCTTGGCTTCTTTGTCACCACTTTTAGGATTACCCATTGTGCTCTTGGAGAAATCTTAACAGGACACCCACCCCTAACATTATATTCACACTGCAGATATTTGCAGCGGATTTGACATCGAATTTACATCAAATCTGCAACAAATCCAAAATGCTCCATTGCTGTCATTGAAGTCACATTTTTTTATGCTGGCTGATATGAATTTTCTTCATTTGTAGATAATTTCTCTAACCATGGATTGATGTACACCAAGATACTTCGCAATTTCTGTAGCTTTTTCCAACCTTATGTGTCTCTGTATTATGCATTGTGAGGTCTTCTGAAAGTTGTTTGCATGAACCAGTCTTTCTTGAAAAGACTTTGTGTGCTTTTAATTAATGGGCAAGGCACCTGTTTAACCCACGCTTCCATCTCATTTCCTTAAAGGGGTTTTCTCATAAAAAAATAAATAAATCCTATACTCACCTATTCCTCCACAGGCGGTCTTCTTACAGCATCTTCTCCTTGCTCATCTTCTGCAGTCACCAGGGTCACGTCTCCTCCTGCCGTGCCGGTTTGTTATGAAGCCGGCATTGCTCACATTCTTCAGTGAAGGTCACATGACCATGACATAGCCTTCACTGACTAGGAAGGAAGCCCAATCTATTGCCGAGATTACATGCATGAGTAGTCTTTGCAGAAGCTCGGCATTTCCCCTGCTGGCCTGTGAACTGTGACGTAGTGTACATTGGCTGTCAGGAAGGAGACTGCCTGTGAATGTACGCTTTGACACAGGAAGTAGAGGAATCAGCCAGCTGGAGGGGAGGTGACTCCCCTGTACTGCAGGAGACAGGAGAAGATCAGGGAGGTGAAGATCTGGTAAGTATACTGACAGGGAACGAATAGGTAAGTACTGAATTTTTTCTTTTTAATGACAGAACCCCTTTAATTGAAACTCTTTTTGCCAATTAGCTCTTGCAGAAGTCACAGAGGCTCGCTTAAGGGCCATTTACACGGAAAGATAATTTTTCAAACGTTTGAAATTTTTAGCGATCTTTATGCATAGAGTGTTAATGGACACTAATGTCCATTAACACTTTATAATCTTGATTTGCAGGTAAAGGGGCCTCCAGGAGCTGTTTGCAAAGCCCAGCATGTGATTACTCACACACCCAGCTGTGCACACAGCTGTACTGCTCTCATCAGGGCTGCCAGTAGAATACAATGTAATCTCTGGCTCCTGTGGAGAACACAGCATGCAGTCTGTTGAGAGATTCTTTTTCTCTCTCACCTTATAATCATTGTTTAGACAAAAAGTGCATGATGGCAGTATTTACATGTAGCGATTATCACTCATTTTCAGTTGTTTGAACAAATTTTGAGCGATAATATTGCATGTAAATGGGTGTTTTCTTTTTCTCTCAGCACGGTGAATATTTAGTTAAAGGGGTTCTGTCACTAGAAAAAAAAACAATGCTTACCTATTCCTCCCCAGGCAGCCTACTTACCACATCTTCTCCTCACTGATCTTTTCTTGGCTCTTGCAGTTTCCCATCGATCCACAGTCAGTGGGGAAGCTGGAAAGGTGCACGCTTGTTGTCCAGACTCCGACTCCAAAGAATTAACCAGTAATCATCAAGACAAGTAGAGAGCATGCAGTACTCAGGAAACTTCTTGGTAGAAAATCATATGTGCAGATGTATTTTTATTCGGTCCACTAAGCCACGTTTTGACCAACTTGAATGGTCTTTATCAAGCTTGAGTGCTGCCTTCTCTCTACTAGTCTAACCGATTCTTCGCTGTCTTGTCGCGCAAGTTTCTATACTTTTGCAGAGAAACAGAGAGCATGCACAGTCTCTGCAATAGCTCGGCATTCCCTGCTAGGCAGTTAACGTTACGTCACTACTGAAGTAGCGAACATTGCCCAGCAGGAAGAAGAATGCTGGCAAAGGACACATCATAACAAGATGAAGAGGATCTGGACGGTTTGCAGTGAGGTGACCCAGGGACTGTAGAAGATGCTGTAAGAAGATGGCCTGCGGAGGAATAGACAAGTTTTTTTTTCTTTTTTAATAACAAGACCCATATAATGTGCTTCACCCTGTGCCAGCACTGTATTGATGCCTCCACCCTGTACCAGTCATTGTTCTGGTTGCCATCCACTGTAGGTTACAATATAAACTCCTTGCTCTCATCCATAAAACTCTCCACAGCGCTGCACCACCCTATATCTTCTCCATATCTATCACCCTACCCTGCTTTGCAACTTGCTAATGATTGTACTCCAAGGGTGCCTTTACATGGGCCAACTGTCATTCTAATAGCAGCTGGAAACAGTCACTTGTGTATGGTTTTAGCATAAGAATAACTATTGTTTTTGCGCTTTTACACAGAACAAATGTTCTTGATTTGTTCATTTTGCGGGTGCTGAAGCGCGTCTCTCTGCAAAATTATTGGCTCGTTGTTGGAAGACGAATGATTAACCGCTTATACCAGATGATAAGCAACCAATCAGGGACTATTTTTAGGTGAGCTGAAACCAAGTGACCAGTGAACAAATTCTATCTCATCATCCTGCTGGTGGCCTTATTTATACGGCGCAATGATTGCTTACATTTTCTGTTTAGAGATATTATTTGAAAGACAGTTGTCCTTTGTAAAGACGCCCTAAACTCATCAGACAGAGAACAGAAGAATTGGAAGAAACACAAACTAAGGATTTGTTTTAAGTAGAGGAACTCTTTTTTAATTTTTCAATTTTTTTAATTATTAATATATCAATGGTAAAAGGGGGAAAGGGTAGGAAGAAAGGGGAAAGGGTAAAGAAAGGGTAAAGGGAAGTTAGGAAGTAGAACGAAATGTTCCGCTGTTTTCATCTTTTTCAAGATGACTATGTTTTCCTCTTGGGATCATCAGGCCAGTTTCAGGTGTAGACTGGACCCTAGAAGAACAATGAAACATAAGAATACCTGAGTAGATGCAAGTAACAAAGCCATCTGTTATATCATCACGATAACATTATAATAAGCCACCCTTATAAAAGAGATACCCGTGTGAAGGTACTCTCAGAGGGAGAAAATCGTGCGAGTTTTGTGCATTGTAAAACGCACAAAATATCCTCGAAAATACAGCCCGTTATTTCTGATGGGTATATTTACATTGGAGACTTTTCTCTGGCAGCGATGCTGTAAGACGGAAAAATCACAGCATGTTCTATTCTCATGCAGATGTGCGTCTCCTGCTCGGCACACAGACAACGGGGAGTCCGTGTGTTGTGCGATGCGACTTCTGTCCGAGAATGTTGGGTGGAACACGCTCTCGCCCATGTGAATTCAGAGCTCTTCACAATAAATCATGTGGCACATAAGTAGATTTGGTTTTGCTAAAAGATTTTTAAAGTTTTATCAGTCTTCATCCAACTGAAAACAGCAAACTACAAGTTCAAGTTTGTACAAGTATATTAAACTCCTGCTCCCTCTGCACCCCTCTCTGGCTGTCAGCAAGGTAGAAGGCAGGAGGGGGCGGGCGCTAGTGTGCTAATTTCCTGCCCCCTCCCCTTGCTGGAAGCCGGCAAGGGGAGGAGAGGGGGAGAGAAGAGGGAGGGAGTTTAGCAGAGCCTCTGATAAAGTCCCTCCCACCTCCCTTTTTTCGGCAGCTCCCATAGAAGTCTGAGGGACTGGCTGCCTTATTCCGGCTGGAAGATAGTTCCAGAACTGTCGTTTTTGACCGGTGTAAAAATAGCCGGCCAGAATGCACACTATATGCTCAATTTTTTGTGGCCGGCCTTTTTTACAGACAGGAGAATCATCCATCTGAACTGATGCATTGGGATTCAGTGCATCAGATGGTCGCATATATCGGCCAGTCGGGAAAACTTGGCAGAAATACGCTGCCGTGGAGAAAAGAGAAAGGGAGAGATTTGAGCGATGACGATATCTGTATAGCTGCAAAATATGATAAAGATATAAAAACAACAGGAACAAATGATTACCTTTATTTAGATGGAACGCTTGTCATTCAGCCATTTGTCTTTGAGGAGTGTCTTCAGAGTAGGTCTTTTTCGCGGGTCTGGCTGCAGGAGTTTCCTTATAAAGTTTACAGCTCCTGATTTAAAATTACATTTACAAAATAAATCTGAGTATATATTCTTGTTCTAGACTATAGATGAGCGAGCATTGCCTTTAGCGAGTATCTCCCCCGCTCGAGACGGAAGGTTCGGGTGGCGGCAGCGGGCACGGAGCTGCGGGGGAGAGCGGGGTGGAAAGGAGGGGAGATTTCTCTCTCCCTCTCTCCCCCCTGCTTCCTCCTGCTGACAGCCGCCACTCACCGCTCCCCCACGCCGGCACCCGAACCTTCTGTCTCGAGCTGGGGAGATACTCGCTAAAAGCAATGCTCACTCGAACAATTGCCTTTAGCGAGTATACTCACTCATCTCTATTCTAGACACTACAGAGACAAATTCTGAAGGCAATGCTTTATGTCCCATGTTTGATGGTAACAGCCCCCTGTCATACACTGAATGTTACCTTTAGACAGTTCTGTTGGGAATACTATTTGCCTGTCTTTCAGTTGGTTGACAAAGTTATTTCCGATGTTTAGCTCTGAATTATAAGGGAACTGGCCAGTCAGCATTGCGTAGACGGTGACTCCACTGAAATAGAGAATACAAATCAAAGAGGTAAGTTAGAAATTATCCATATTGTTGTACTTGTACAATTGGGCTAAATGGAAGCTTTTAATAGAATCCATCATCAGTTTTCTGCTGCCGAAGGACGGTACTGGCTTCTTCTTGCCCGGATCATCTACTCTGCCAGGTCTCTCCCTGTTTGTGCATAGAAAGAGACATGTCCGTCTAGGCGAACTGGGCAGGGAGAAGCCTGCGGGGCCTGAGGAGTCCTTATAAAACCAGCTAAGTCTACTTACATTGACCAGACGTCAACTTTCGCATCGTACGGTTTGCCCATAAGTAGTTCTGGGGCCGCATAAGCTCTTGTCCCGCACTGGGTTCTAAGAGGCTGGGGGCATAAGCCATAATAGCTGATGGTGTTGCTTAGGCCAAAATCTGTAAATTATAAATAAATATTCATAAGAAGTGATTCCTAATTCTATATAGATTCACATCCTACACAAATCTAGAAGGAATTGTATCTAATTTATCTACAATTCTGCTCTTTCTATGCCTAGGAGTCTTCACTGAAGCATTCATGGAAGGCGCTGTGCGGGGCATCAGCAGGAAAGTTACTTACCCACAAGTTTGATTTGATTATCCTCATCCAGCAAGATATTTTCCAATTTGATGTCTCTATGAATAACAAAGGAAATCGTAAATCAGTTCAGTAATAATAAATTACAAGCTAAGTACAAGGTAATGGAAATGATCTTTAGGGCGGCTGCACATGAGTGTTTGCAAAAACTGCTCGCTGCAGCGCATGAACGAGGTGTGTCTGCGCAGAGTGCTGAACTTTTTGGGCATGCAGGGCCATTTCACACACGACACACCCTTTCCATGGATTAAAAGGCTAATTAGCCCAATGAGGTCCAGATGTGTTCTTTTCCTTTTACGCGGTGTTTCACACTTCCCCTTTCGTATTTGCACACCTGACGTAGGCCGCTATTGGATCTTTGTTGTGCAGAATACAGGAAAATAGAGCAGGTCCTACTTTTTAACGGGCGTGCAAAACGCAAACCTATTGATATCAATTGGTTCTATTCTATGCTTTTTGCTGTGCAAATACGGTCGTGTGGAGAAGCCCCTACTTTATTATATGTATGGCATTTTGAGCCGCCATGAAGTAACTGCATTGCATTATGTATCCGGCTCTAGTCCTGAATTTTACAACCCAGAGCCGCAGTCACAGTTTTGCTGGTTTATGTTGGAAACCGTCAAGAATCTTGCTGGCGGACTCCTCCATAACAGCTTAGCTGAGTCCCTATATAACGCAGTGAGGCGGTTATGCTTCATAGACCAGATCATTGCAATAACGCCACTTTCCAAAATGTCAATCACTGGAGGAAGCTTTGAAAGAACATTGACTTAGTGAAAAATGTCAGGAGGTTTCAGCTCTGAAGCCTCCAGAAATGTAAAGCTAGAATCGTAGAATTCAGTATCAGAGCACAATAAGTAATGCAATGTATATAGAATGTGAATGTATGTAATATACAGTGCATAAAGATGTTTTACCTGTGCACAATCCCCTTTCTATGGAGATGCTCTACGGCGGTGACAATTTGCCTGATGTAACTTTTGGCTTCCCGTTCTTCAATTTTATTTTTTTCAGATAACTTATCAAGGAGGTCACCGCCCTCGCAGAGCTCCATTACCAGATAATATGAACTGCCGGTCTCATAAGCTTCATATAAAGGCACGATGTTTGGGTGCTGAATCATTTTCTGGATCTTGATCTCCCGCTGCAAGTTCTTTATGGCAGTCGGGGTCTTCAGGGTATTGGCCTTATTAATGATTTTTACTGCGACCTATATTACAGACAGGATACATGATGTGCAGTTAGCAAGCGGAAATGAACCCAAACATTATATATTAACTATACTAGGATATAGCAGAGGTGAATTTATCATTATAGCCATTCAGTTCTTCACCTTGATCACTCAGATAACTGAGAGGGTTTACATGCCGTCCTATGAACTTCAGAGATACCATCTAGCAATATGATGGCACATGTTGGCACACTGACGCATGATTAACAGCTCTTCTGCATTAAAACAATTCAGCTCTGCTATACCTGTGTGTGTATTGGTCTGCGTCGTTCATTATAATGTAATGTAGGTGATGAATGATGCTACAATAGTCTTCTTATAATAGATAGAAATAAAAACTGTACCTTGTGGCCGGTTGGATAGTGCAGGCCTTCAGCTACTTTCCCGAAGGAACCTTGGTTTATGGTTTTTCCGATATAATATTCCCCCACACGCAGCCTATGGGGGTAGTGTGGCAGACTGGGCTGCCCACCTCTTGTGCCGTCCTTGACAGGCATGTTTCTGCTAAAGAAGAAAAGATTTCTTTGCATGTTAGTCCCAAAAAACATAGGGTTTTAATGAGGCAATAATGCCTGTCCTGAGTTATAAGCCTATACATATGCCCATATAACCATATCATTCAGTGCCTAATTAACTATAGCATACAGGCTGGTGCACAAATAACACCTATACATTGACCAAACATTACACTTCTAATGTTTATCCGGAGGAAGGCAAAAAAATCAGGTAAAAGCCAATTTTCCCCATTAAAGGGGAAAAAATCACTTGCTGAGCCCAGCCTGGCAATCGGAATAATCCCCGGATCATGACCCTTCTGGAGTAATTAGTGGCTATAACACCTAATATTGTATTGCTCAAAAAAGGCGTCTTGGACCCTCTTGTACTTTTCAGTGATTTCACCATCACCCAGACAGCTGTTTCATGGTTTTTGCCCCTCATTAGTGTACAGTAGGTCAAAAACCCAGAAGCAGCTGTCTGTGTATGGTATTCTGGCTTAGTTAACAATTCCTAGTCATTATTATAAGGCTTGTCTAAAAAGTCTACATTGACTTGCAGGAATGGTGCCTTCCAATAGGGGGCGATGCAGAGGTATTGTTCCATCTCCCATATTTGCAAAATTCCCAGAGGAGCACACGTGGCCTTATAAGTTTTTTCACTAAAATATACCATTCCTGACCCATGTATTATGGCCGAAAACAGAGCTGAAATCTGGTCCCGGCCAAATGTTGATGTTGCAGCAAATGAGACCATTACTTGCCCACTCAGGAACTGATATCAATTACAAGACAGAAAAAATGTGAATTTTTCCCAGCAAACAGTGCAGATTTTATACATGATGATGGTGGTCTTACCTCAGTATGCAGGTCAGGCACTTTCTCTCTTCCAAAATGGAGGAGGACAATCCGTCCCCTCGCCCCCAAAGGGGGAGCGGAGGTAAAGAAAGCTCTGGAAAGTAAAGAAAGTGGATCATTTACTGAACACAGGCCCCTGGGCACATCTAGTAGCCCCCAGTATCAGCCCTAGGAGCCAAAGTGCTCCTTATCCCCTTCACGCCCCAGGATGGACATTTATGTCCTCTGGGTGTTGGGTCAATATGACGCACGATCGGAAGCCGAGGTCGCTCCATAATATGGATTTTGTGCATATGTGCTGCAAACTTGCAGGTTTCCTGCATATGTCTGGCGCATTTATGCTCTTGCACTGTGCAGAAAATAGGACATGTCACATATTTGTTTGTGCTACCAACATGCCCGTACAAAATACGCATATGGGGACAAACCCGTTGTAATCACTGGGTTCTATTCACTGCGTGTCATGTGCGCTGGTTTTGCGCGCATTATACATAATGCAAATATGACCATGTGAACCCGGCCTAAGTGTCAAGTTGAACTTTGCTACATCTGTACACATCCAGTCACTGAGCTACCTAATAATATGAGGTGAATTATATACGGCAATCTGCTATCATATTACAACCACTGACAGAGGAATTAAATAACATCAACTATCTCATTACACGGACACCATAGTGTTACCTTATAGGAGGGGATACAATTATAACATTGACTTGTACATTCCCACCCCCTAAATAATGCATTTGCCAGCACCCCATATTTTGGACTATTGGCAATTACTCCAGCTTTTGCTTCAGGTACTTAATAATAAAAGTTCTTACCTGATGAGCTTTTCTCTCAATAAAGGTTTTCACCAGATGAGTTTTTCTCTCGATAAAAGTTTTCAATCCTATGTAGGAAATGTGAAAAGTGCGAGCACAGTGTCACCAAGATGCCACTGCGTCCCACCGTCCACAATGTCTGGCCAGCCAAGCGGCTGCTAGAATGTTAACCGCTGTCTGGATTGTGACATCATCATGGTAGTGATGCCATACAGATCGTGGCATACTGCGTATACAGCACTGATACATGTACTGCTTAGGCTGTCTTTACCATCATGGCATTCATTTATAGTGACTGTAAGACACCATTGTTTTATAATGGCGGCCCTTTAGGTTTCTGCAATGTTTCCATTGTTTGGTGGCATAATATTGCTGCGTGCGGCGCTATTCATTGCAGTCAAATATTAAAATCCGCAGACAAAATCCCCAATACCCTGAAATTTGTGTTGTTTTATTTCTGTACAATATCTGAGTGCGGCTCTAAAACCCCATTCACATGTATTATAGTGTAAGTTCTTCCAGCGTATCGGTGCAGAACCCATGAGACGCCCACCATGGCTGTCTGGTAACTTAACCCCTTAGTCACGGGCCCATTTTATGTCCCAAGGACGATCTGATATGTCAGTTTTTTTCGTTGTGACATTCCTAGAGCCATTACTAGGGCTCATTTTTTGCGGGATAAGTTGTATTTTTTATTACATTATATTGGGGTAGATATAATATGTTGGGGGGTGAGTTTGAGAGAAAAAAAATCACTATTGTTTCTTTAATTTCCTTTTCTCGGCATTCAGCATGCAGAATAAATAATGGGATGACATTATTCTTTGGGTCAGCATGCTTCTGGTGATACGAAGTTTATACAGTTTTTTTTAATTTGCTATTTTTGTAAACTGAAAACACTTTTCTTTATGAATGATTAGTTTTTACATTCGAGGAGCTCTATGAGGCTTGTTTCCTTGCGGGATGAGCTCTAGTCCTCATTTGTTCTATTTTCAGGACCCTTTTTTGTCTTACGGTGTTCACCATGCAGTATCAACAATATGTAAAATTAATTCTGCTGGTCAGTACGATTCCATCAATATGAAACTTATGTACTTTAAAAAATATTTTACTGCTTTTTTCACCCTTTTTTAAAAATGTTTTTTTGTATAATCGCATTCATAGACCCCCCACATTTATTTTTCTTTGCTCAGCTGTGCAGTTTGAGGCTTTTAATTTTTGCAAGACAAATTCTAATTTTTGTCCGTACCATTTGGTGACCCATATGGCTTTTTGATCACTTTCTATTTAATTTATTCTGAGGCGAGATTTACAAAATTAGCTATTTTTGCCATGTTTTTTGTGCGGGCAAAATAATGTACTAACTTTTCTTTGTGTGTTATTACAAACGCGGCATCACAAGATTTGTAATGATATATATTTATAAATATATATTATTTTTGTACATAATGAAGTGGGAAAGGTGAAGTTTTAACATTTTTATTTTCCTTTTCTCTTTAATATTTTTTTACTTTTTAATCTTTGTTCCATAATCGGACTTCAATATCTCTACATTTGATGTTAAAATACATTAAAGAGGTTTTCTGAGATTCATTTTTTTGCACATACGTACTTATACAAGTTTAAAAATAAGCAACTCAGCTATATATTTTCATTATTGGTTTGTCTTTCGCTGCTGAATGCAGACGGCTGGGTCAGATCCTGCTGCGAGAACTCCCACAGCGGGATGCGACCCGTGCTCCTGCAGTGATCCGTGGCTCACGTGGCGCACTACTATGTGCGGCTGGCGCATAGCGCACATAACAGAGCAGAGCCAGCGCGTCACCAGTGATGTTTCTGTGCAGGCCTCTGCGAGGCTCACACAGAAATAGGGCATGCCGCAATTTGTTTACCACGCGACTTTTCACAAGGTCAGATTGCGGCTGCCCGCATAGGATTGCAGGATTGTGTGCATGTATGCAATACTATGCCAGAGTGCACGGGTGGAAATTCTGCGGAAAATATCGCTGCGGAATTTCCGCCTGTCTGCATTCACCCTTAGTTAAAATACTGCGTTTACATGCAAACAATATTTCCAAGATCCAGCAGCTTGTGCCATGTGCTGAAGTGCCTGCTTTGTGAAGGTGCATTTAGACACAACGATGATCGCTCAAAAGATGGCTTTTGATTGATCATTTTGCATAATCTACTAATTGGTACTAATGCCTATTAGTGCCCATTAGTAGCGTGTGTGCCACTGGGAGTTGAATTTATTTAGGGGACCGCACACTGTTCTCTGAATAAATTCTCTTTGTTCTGCAGGGCTGACAGCTGAGAACAGTTGAGACAATGTAATTAGCTGTTATCAGCACTCACCAGCAGAGCACAGCGTGCGGTCCGTCTTATCAGCTGTTCTGCTGAACTACGGATTTCAAGCCAAACTGAAATCCATCGTCCAACAGAAAACTGAAAGATGGGCACATTTACATGCAACAATTAGAGCTCAAAAGTTGTCTTTTGAGCATATTTTCAGCAATAATCGTGTCTAAATGGGGCTTAAAACCCTGGACTACGCAGCCACTTCAAAAAGAAAGTGGGCACTAAATAGAAAAACATTCAACTCCAATTTATACCATAATCTTTATTAGTGGCAAAGACACAAAGATTTTAGGAAAAAAATCAAGATGAAAAAAGTCTTTTTTACATTATCAAGTTGTTTATTAGTGGAAAAAATTAAAACATACAATAAAAAAAGTACAGAATTGGACTCTGGATCTGTAATGACCTAAACATTAACCGTTTTAGGCTATTTGTTCCACATAGTGAATACCATAGAAGCGAAAAACAAAAAAACAGGAAAACAATACCAGAATAGCTGTTTTTTAGTCACTTTGCTTCCTAAATATGGAAAACTGTGTGATCAAAAAGTTGCATCTACCCAAAAATGGTATCAATGGAAACCTCAACTCATCCCTCCCTCAAACAAAATCTCTCACTCAGCTCCACTGATAACAGAATAATGAGACTTCAAAATATGTTGACAAATCAGTTTCTTTTTGTTAAATTTCATCCACTGACTGGGGGGTCAGTGTTGTGTTCTTTAGCTTCCATGAAATAGTGGAGTAGAAGACGCACCAGAGTGCCTCTGTTAACACAACACTGGGCACAACACCGCACCTGGGCTTGTTAAGTTGCTAACTGAACCCTAGAAGACTGGCAACATATCATGGCCCAATGAGTCATAGAATCATGGAATGGTAGAGTTGGAAGGGACCTCCAGGGACATTGGGTCCGACCCCCTGCTCAATGAAGGATCACTAAATCATCCCAGACAGATGTCTGACCAGCCTCTGTTTGAAGACTTCCATTGAAGGAGAACTCACCACCTTGATCACCATCACTATCAAAAAGTTTTTTCTAATATCTAATCTGTGTCTCCTCCCTTTCCGTTTCATCCCTTGTGCAAATGAGAATAGGGCTGATCCCTCTGCACTGTGACAGCTCTTCAGATATTTGTAGACTGCTATTAAGTCTCCTCTTAGCCTTCTTTTTTGCAAGCTAAACATTACCGGATCCTACAACTGTTCTTCACAGGACAATTTGCAGACCACTCATCATCCTGGTAGCTCTTCTCTGATCTGTTTGTCTATGTCTTCTTTTAATTCTGGGTGCCCACAACTGGACACAGTATTCCAAATAAGTTCTTGCTAAGGAAGACTAGAGGGGGATAATTACCTCATATGATCTAGACTTTAGGCTTCTCTTAATACATCCCAGAATTTTGTTTGCCTTTTTTTTGCTGCTGCAATACGCTGTTGACTCATATTCAGTCTATGCTCTATTAGTATACCCAAGTCTTTTTCACATGTGCTGCTTAGTTCAATTCCTCCTGCAGCATCCGAGGAGTGGACCCACAGGCGAAAAGATAGCGGGGAAGAGTTAGTCCCTGTCAATTGGCTCTAACATCTCCTCCCCTGGGGGTAGCATGGGGCCCATCTAAGTTACCGCTGGGGAAACTTTCACGGGGGTAAACCAAAAGTAGATTATCTTACGAGTCCTGTCACTTGTGACACCACCGTTCCTTCCTCCGTGGTGAACCCAGATGATTAAATAAATGGTCCAAACACAGGAAAACGTTTAAGGAGCAAAGTCGGGAACAGTCTGCCGTGCTCGTTTTCTTGAGAAATTATTCACAGTCCAAAAACAGTAGATTCACGCGGCAGCAGGGAATGGTGTATAACACAAGGGAGGAAATCACAGGATCACAGAAGAATCCACAGTCCAAAGTTATCTGTGGAATTCTGTTTCCCGTCACTCTTCTTCACTCTAGCTCTCTACCTATCAACACTCACATTTGGAAGCAGAAATCACTCAGCGCTGCTTGGCGGTTTCTCTCTCTTGTTTCACTCACAGTGTTTTAGGGGTAACACTGGCATCTCCCGGGTAAAGTAGGCCCAGGGAAGACTGTTGGATATCTCTCAGCCTCTTCCATTCCGGCCCACACAGAACAGATGGTGTCTGTGTGATTCACATGCAGAACTCCACACACTCCTCTCTCTTGCAAGACTAGAAGAGACTCCTTGCAAAACACCTTGCAAACACATATACATAGCACAATCACATGACAAACAACAAGATTCATTTTCCAGACACTTCACATACCAGACAGTTAACCCACTCAGTGCTGCAGCTATGCAATACACATCACATTCATGCAACATATAAGACACTGACAACACATAGACACAAGACAAATGCATACATACATTATGGAGGGGCCCTGTTAACTCCCATTCTGTAGGTGCTTTTATTCTTTTTTTTTGCCTAGATGTAGGACCTTGCATTTCTACTCATTAAATATCATTCTTTTAATCGTTTCCCACTGTTCCTGCTTTTCTAGATCTTTTTGAATCCCCTCTCTCTCTCTTCTATCCAACACAGCTTTGTTTCATCTGCAAATTTGATCAGTTTCCCATCAATCTCCTCTTCCAGATAATTTATAAAAAGGTTGAACAACACTGGGCCCAGGACAGAGCTAGCTTTGTCGTACCCTACTTGACACATTCACCTAATTGAATGAGCAGCTATTTATGACCACTCTCTGAGTATGACCACGCAGCCAGTGGGAAATCCACCTAACATTTGCTTTGTCAATCCTATTATTTGGTCATTTTTATCAATAAGGATGATATGACACATTTTGTCAAATGCTTCACCAAATTCAAGATTTACTATATCCACCACATTTCCAGTCAGTGATTCTGTCATAAAGGAAATTAGATTTGTCTGGCATGACTTGTTTTTTTTACAAATCCATGCTGGCTCTGGTTAATTACTCCATTCTCATCCAAGTACTTGCACATACCCTGTTTAGTAATTTGCTCAAACACCTTACTCAGTATAGAAGTCAGGCTCAAAGGCCTGTAGTTTCCTGGATCCACCTTCTTCCCTTTTTTGAAGACTTACTTCATTTGAAGGAGATATTGCAGTGTTCCTAATAAGAGCGCATGATAACGTTTTTTCATTATCAACCCCTTGTTATCCAAAATTCAAGAATAGCATAATCAATGCCTCCTAAGGTCCCAACCACCCATACTTCCTCAACCATTTCCTCCCTACCAGTTGTTTCAGGCTAATGGTCAGGTTCGTGTGTGGTGCAGACCCCTTGAAGCAATGGACCCCAGTTGTCAAGAAGTGGTTGCATACTGGTGTACAGTGTGTTCTCATGGCATGGGTTGGGTCCACTGATCCATGTAAACACATCATTGAACAGTGCCTGCTACATTTCCCTGCTTGGTGACCATTTGCAGTCCTTTATGGATTTCATGTAGCCCCAAGATGATAGGATATTTTAGCAGGATAATGCACCATGCCATGAGGCTCAAGTTTTCCAGAATTAGTTTGAGGAGCGCTTGTGAGAGTTCCTATGAATAGAAAGGCCTGCACATGTGCCCATCATGAGCTCAATGGATCATGTATGTGGAGGATAAATCCATTCACACCCTAGATCATGCACAAACAAATATCCAAACAATTATCATAGAGGGTGTCCTATATGATAATAGTTCCTATCCCATGACTTTTGGCATATCAGTAAGATGCCAATAGTATACCTTTAACACAAGTGAGAAACTGGATACTCCAGGATAAAATTTGAGATATTTATTCAAGTTGGATTAAAAACAATGAAAATGGCTAGTAGACCCCAGGTTCGTGAGTGCACATGCATGGACCTGGGTCTGCTATCCATTTGCATTGTTTTTAATCCTTCTTTAATTAATGGAAATGTTCATTCAATGTTTGTCAATATTGTGGACAGATATGCACATCTGTATGTATCGGAATCTCTGTGCTTGTTTATAATGTACTTTATTTCCACTGTGAAAATTAATAAAATTTATATTTTTTTAAATCCTTCTTTAATAAAAATCTTGGATATTTCAGGCACAGAGTAAAAGCCATTATAGTTGCTACTTCCGCTTGCTTCAGCAAGGAATGTATGAACAAGGGCTAATGATGTCATGAGGTGATCACAGGTGAGAAGGACACTTATTCACATCCACAGATATAGGTAACACCAACCAGTATTGACAACAGTCATGAAATATACCAGAGGCTATTAGTTTATTCATTATTTTACTTCTTGAATAGATGCGCTCAGATATATACATACATAAATGGGAATTTATACTATTACGTTGTGCAACAGAAAACAAGGGTTTTGGTAACATTACAGGAGCAGTCCCATGAAAATAATGCATCTCCTATCCACAGTACTGAAGTTAAGTATCTAATTTGTGGAGTACTACTGACACACACAATGGTCACGAGGATGGGAAAGCGCAGTGGCAAATGGCTCAGTTTAAATGGGAAAATATTCCTGATAGCATAGTACTGCTCTATGGGCTTCTATTAGATGGTTTGTCATACTTTAATTATCCAGATATGATATGGGAAAACAAAACCTGTGAATCTCACAAGGGTGATAAGTTATTGAGAACAAATAAACATAGCTACTAGAGATGAGCAGTGTAGTGTCTTACGCGAGTACCTACCCGCTCATCTCAGAAGATTCAGGTGCCGGCGGTGGAGTGCAGTGAGTTGCGGGAGTGAGCAGGGGGGAGAGCCGGGGGGGGGGGGGGGGGAGAGTGAGATCTCCCCCCTCCGTTCCTCCCCGCTCTCCGTCGCCGCCCCCCGACGGTACCCGAACCACCAGTTACTCGCATAAGGCACTACTCGCTTGAGTAGTTTGCCTTGGCGAGTACCCTCGCTCATCTCTAATAGCTACCTTACCCAACTTGTATGGGAGCCTGCTAGAGGGAGCGACGCTCTGGATTTATTATTAATAGTTAATTTCCAGCTGTCATTCAATAGGAAGTCTTATCAGGAAGCGACAAAAAAACAAAACTTTAGTAAAGCAAAATTTGATCAGAACTACTATCGGTAACATTAATTGGGACTGCGTCCTCAAAAATAAAAGTACAGACGACAAATTGGAGAAGTTTAAAAACATCCTAAATACCTCATGTGAGCAGTTCATACCCTTTAAGAATAAAAGAACTATAAGTAGAATGTGGCTCAACAAGACGGTAAGGGGGGCAATAAGCAGAAAAGAAAACTAAAATTATTAAAACAAGAAGACAGTGAGAAACCGCTAAAAACATACAGGAAGAAAACAAATGATGTAAGGAAAAGATAAAAACTGCAATAAAGGAGGCAGAAAGACTGATTGCAAACAGAGCAAACATAACCCCAAAGTATTTTTCAATTATATAAATGGTAAAAGGATTGGACTGGAAGCACTGGCCCTTTAACAAATAATGCAGGAGAAATCATAGAAGATGAAGGGGAAAGGCAAATCTATTAAATGTTTTTTTTCTCAAGTGTATTCACGAAGGTAAAAGAAATTTCACATGAGATTCAGGAGGATAAAATGTACCCCTCACAAAAAAGAGATGGTTCAAAAAGATTAAAATCGACAAATCGTCAAGCCCAGATGGAATACACCCAAAGGTTCTAAGGGAACTAAGTGACGTCATAGACAGACTGCTATTTCTTATATTTAGGGACACTATTGAGACCTGGGTTGTACCACTCGATAGGTGTATTGTTAATGTGGTTCCATTATACAAAAAGGGGTCAAGAAGAGAGCCTGGTAACTACAGGCCGGTAAGCCTCACTTCAATAATTGGAAAAATATTCAAGGGGTTTCTGAGAGATGCCATCCTGGAACACCTCAAGAAAAACAACTGCATAACTCCTCATCAGCATGGGTTCATGAGGGGTTGATCATGTCAGACCAATTTGATCAGCTTCTACAATGAAGTAAGTTCTAGGCTGGACCAGGGAGACTCTATTGATGTTGCATATCTAATTCCTTCTAAAGCATTTGACACCTGGCTGAATAATAGGCTGGTATATAAAATAAGACAGCTCAGACTGGGCAAAATTGTGTGTAGTTGGATAAAGAACTGGCTCAGTGATAGAAAGCAGAGAGTGATAATAAATGGTTCATACTCTGATTGGGCCACCGTTGCTAGTGGGGTGCCACAGAGTTCAGTAGTAGGCCCCATTCTATTCAATAAATTTATCAATGACCTGATAGAGGAACTGCACAGTAAAATATCGATTTTTGCATACGATACAAAATCATACAATGTGATTAATACAAAGAAGGACATGTACAGCTGCAAATGGACCTAGATAGGGATATACTGCATATGTAATAGTCTGGAGGAACAGAATTTATCTTGTGATAATTTGCCCTGTTCCAGTCTATTCAGTGCAAGCTAATGCCTCCATAGATTCATCTCAGGTTACTTATTGGAGAGTACTGATGCAGTGTGCAAGAAGTGAGCCCACAGCCGAGGAGATGGCAGGGTTGTAACTTGTCATGGTAGTTCTACCATCTCCTCCCCTGTAAAGGTAACACAGGAATCGTCCAAGTTACTACTAAGGGGAGGTCTCGGGAAACCGCAGTGTGGTTTTAACTTGCAGTTCGTTGTCATGGGTGACACTACCATTCCTTCCTCTGAGGTGAATCCGGATGATGGATTAATAGTCCACACACACAGGGGGTAGTTTGAAACAAAGTCAGGAATGGACGGCAGTGTTACTTTACTTGTAAATCCAAACAGAACAGTTCAACAGGTACGTAGGCTAAAACATGTCTCTGGTGCAAATGCAGTTGATGGTACTAGCTGGGAGCAGGGAGATTTTAATTCTCCCAGGCTCCCCTGCCTTCTATGCATGTGCCAAGCATTTAACATGTGGGACATCAAGGAGGACGGAGGTGAGTGGGTTTTAGCACCCCTCATTGATCCAATCCATGAGGGGAGTTGAAACTTTAGCTTTATTTCACTTTTTGTTTACTTTTATGTGATCACTGTTATCCATTGGATAAATCAGTTTTAGCTTAGTGTCTGAAGGAGGCAGACCTCCTGCTTTGCAGGATTTCTATTTTTCATTATTTTTCTCCCTTCTTCTAACTGGGCATCAGGGACTGGCTAACAAGTGGGGAGAGGTCAAACAGTGCTGCCAGATACACTGTTATCCCCTCCTCCCAGAAGGTAAAGTAGACCAGACATCATTAACGACTCTGCTTCCAATCAGCAATAGGGTCATCTGAGTGTGCCTGACTCCTACCCCCAATTACAGTGACTTCTCAATGCAACATCACTGAAGCAGTGACATTGCTGGTGGCAGAGAGAGCTGAAGGAAAGAGGATTAAGATACGTGAGTAGATGGAAGTAGGTGAATATTGCACCATCGTCCCTCCACTCCTCTTCCCCTTCTCACCTTCCCTCTTAGATCTATCCACCACCGCTCCAATTACTGTAGTTGCTGGCATGCTCCTCCCTCCCCCATCAGTGCAGTGATGATGTACCTTTGCGGGCAGGGGGCAATATCTGGGGTCCCATTAGTATGCAGGGAGGGAGTGCAATTACCCGTCATCCCTGCACTTTCCTTCACCATCTCCTCTCAGTCCGGCCACGTTATGCTCCAGCGAGCCCCTAGCCTCTAGACCCCTAAAGGATGCAACTAGGGGTCTCCCTCTGCCCATGTGGCTATTTGAAGATGGAGACGCCTTTGGCCTAGGCTTAACTCAAGCCTCCAGCTCTAGGCTGGTATACCACAACTGGAGGCAAAACTCCTGACGGATGGGGTGTGGGTGAAAATTGCATGAATCCTCTAGGTATCCAGCCTAGCCCTTGCTCCCAACCATGAGTGCTACTGGCCTCACCTCTAGGCAGGGGGTGGAACCTTCTCTCCATGCATGTCTCGCTTACAGCACTGAAAATTGAGCCCCTTCCCCTCAGCTTCCAGGCCTTTTTAGGCGGCAAGGGAGGGGAGCAGAGTATAGAAAGCCAACAGAACTCTAGCTGCCCGGTGGACAATCATTCGTCATCTGTAAAGCAGGAGACGCATTATAGCTCCTCTGCCTTCATACATTGAGTTGTATTGTGAGTCGGAGTATTTGCGCCCTTTTTTCTGAGGTGCAAATATCCTGTTGATAGACCCCATGTCTGACAGGACATATGGCCTTTCAGTATCTGACATCATAGTTATATACGCAATGGTAAGGGAATCTTCTATAGCCTAAGAATGGTACCCTTCACATAGCAGTATCTTTACTATGCTTAGGCATGGTATGTACGGATAATTAACATTTCCATCCATGGTAGTAAACTTAATCCTGCGGCAGTCTGCATAGCCTCACTTTACATTCCCAGGAGTTTGAGTGGTCAACATCTACCACGGTTTATGACAAAACTTTATTTGTATGTGGTGTGGCAAGTGGAGTTCTTTCGCCTCTGGATCGTCAACCTCTCTGTTAGGAAATGGGCACCACAGGTGTACAAAACAGCTCACGAGACTTCAGATCTCTTTAAATCTGGCACCTGTCAGTTTTATTTTGTGCCAGAGCAAAGTAAATACAACATATCATAAAGTCCGATGCATCACTCTGAATCTCTTCCCTCATCTCGGTCTACTTCCCCTATCTATGCTCTCCACTCTGCTAAGAACTTAAAGTAAATTTCTCTCTAATTCAAACCTCCTACTCCCACCTCCAAGATTTTGCACGAGCCGCACCAGTTTTCTGGAATGCACTATCCCAGACAATCAGGTTAATTCCCAACATAGTAACATAGTAACATAGTTTGTAAGGTTGAATGAAGACAATGTCCATCTAGTCCAGCCTGTTTATCCTCCTGTTTTGTTGATCCAGAGGAAGGCAAAAAAAAAACCACGAGCAGAAGCCAATTAGCCCTTTTGGGGAAAAAATTCCTTCCCGACTCCCTAATGGCAATTAGACTAATCCCTGGATCAACCCCTAATAGTTCCTACCTGCCTGTATACCCGGATTAACAATTAACCTAAGATTTATATCCTGTAATATCCTTCCGCTCCAGAAAGACATCAAGTCCTCTTTTAAACTCCTCTATGGATTTTGCCATCACCACATCCTCAGACAGAGAGTTCCACAGTCTAACTGCTCTTACAGTAAAGAACCCCTTTCTGTGTTGGTGATGAAACCTGCTTTCCTCTAAACGTAACAGATGCCCTCTCGTTACCGTCGCAGTCCTGGGTATAAACAGATCATGGGAGAGATCCTTGTATAGTCCCCTCATGTATTTATACATAGTTATTTGATCACCCCTTAGCCGTCTTTTTTCTAGAGTAAATAATCCCAATTTGGATAGTCTTTCTGGGTATTCCAGTCCCTTCATTCCATGTATTAGTTTAGTTGCTCATCTTTGAACCCCCTCCAGTACTGTAACATCTTTCCTGAGCACCGGTGACCAGAACTATGCGCAGTATTCCATATGGGGCCTGATAAATGCCTTATATAGTAGAAGGATAATGTTCTCGTCCTTCACCCCTATACCTCTTTTAATGCACCCCAAGACTTTATTAGCTTTTGCAGCAGCTGACTGGCATTGGTTACTCCAGTTTAGTCTACAGTCCACTAGTACCCCCAGGTTTTTTTCCATATCACTTTTCCCTAGCGGTACCCCATTTAGTGTATATTGGTGACATCCGTTTTTGCTGCCCATGTGCATAACCTTTCATTTTTCAACATTGAACTTCATTTGCCATTTTTCTGCCCAAGCCCCCAGCTTTTCCAGGTCTGTTTGTAGCCGTACCTTGTCCTCCGTTGCATTCATTATATTGTATTATTTTGTGTCATCTGCAAATATTGATATTTTACTGTGCAGCCCCGCTATCAGGTTGTTAATAAATATATTAAACAGAATGGGGCCTAATACTGAACCCTGTGTCATACCCCGCTAGCAACGGTGGCCCAATCAGAGTACAAACCATTTAGTACCACCCTCTGCTTTCTATCATTGAGCCAATTCTTTACGCAAATACACACGTTTTCACCCAATCCGAGCTGTCTCATTTTATATATTAGCCTATTATGCGACACAGTGTCAAATGCTTTAGAGAAGTCCAGATATACGAGATCAATAGACTCTCCCAGGTCCAGCCTAGAGCTTACTTCATTGTAGAAGCTAATCAGATTTGTCTGACATGATCGACCCTTCATGAATCCATGCTGGTGAGGAGTTATTCCCTTGTTCTCCTTGAGGTATTCTTCAATGGCGTCTCTCAGAAACCCTTTGACTATTTTTCCCGTTATTGAAGTGACACTTACCAGTCTGTAGTTTCCAGGCTCACTTTTGGTCCCCTTTTTGTAAATTGGAACCACGTTGGCAATGCGCCAATCCAATGGTACAACCCCGGTCTTGATAGTATCCAGAAATATTAGATATAGCGGCCTAGCTATCTCATCACTTAGCTTTCTTAGTACCCTTGGGTGTATTCCATCTGGGCCTAGCGATTTATCGATTTTAATCTTCTTTAACCTGTTCCGCACTTCCTCCTGCGTTAGGTATGAGATATTTTGTGAGGGGTTTATTTTATTCCCCTGCATCTCATGAGGCATTTCCTTTTCGTTTGAGAATACACATGAAAAGAAACTATTCAATAGATTTGCCTTCCCTTCATCATCTTCAAAGATTTCTCCTGCATTATTTGTTAAAGGGCCAGTGCTCTCGGTGCAAATCCTCTTGCTGTTAATATAGTTGAAAAATAGTTTCAGATTGTTTTTGCTCTCTTTGGCGATCAGTCTTTCTGCCTCCTCCTTAGCAATTTTCATCCTATCTTTGCATATTTTGTTTTTTTCCCAGTACGATTTTAGTGCTTCTCCGCTGCCTTCTTGCTTTAGTAGTTTGAACGCTTTCTTTTTTTCATTTATTGCCCCCTTACCGTCTTGTCGAGCCACATTGGTTTCCTTTTAGTCAAAGTTCTTTTATTTTTAAAGGGACAGCTTTAAGCATGCCCTAGAAACACATCTTTTTATGGAGGCCTACCATATTTCCTAAGCTAAACTCTTCTTAATCTACACTGCCTCTACACTCTCCCTTGAAAACCTGTGACCGTTCTTCCCATTGCATCCCCCACACACCACATCCATGCATTATTCATCCATGCAGATTTATTCATAAACACGCTGGTGATCCACTCACACAGATTTATGTATGTATAGTATCCTATGTGTATACTTCTTTATAGTCTGCAAGCTCTTGCGAGCAGGGCCCTCACACCGATGGTTCAAGATGTTCATTGGTTTAATACTGGATGTTATGACCTTTTTGTTAAGGTTTTCCCCAATTAATAAAGTGCAACAAATTATATTATCCCTATATAAATAAAGATTATTATTATTACTCCAAATAGCCAATGGAAGCCAGGAAGGGGAGTAGGTGATAGACACACTACTTTTCTCTACATTACAGTCTATAAGAGGTAACTGAAAATAGCCAACATGATATGGGTTTTCTCATCATAGACATTGGTGGCACATCTGGATTAGTGGAGTCCAACGTGTGTGCTCCCAGCCAATCACTGTAAATCAGCTGTGCTTCAGACCTCTTCTAGTTGGACCCAAGAATTGGCTAATTTACAACAGCTATAGTTAGCAGTTTGGGATCTATAATTGTCACCAATCTTTGTGGTTTTCAAAGAATAATGTGCTCCCCTTGACCTATCCACTTAAATTCAATAAAGTGCCTGTCCTATGGAAATTTGAAAGTGAAAATCTAGAAGAATCAATTCAGATGTAAAAGGGGTTTTCCAGGGAAATATTATTGGTGACCTATTTTCAGTTGATCGACTAGATTCTGCTGCTTAGGACTCATTGGATGCTCGCTAGCAGCACAACACACAGGTGTATGGAACGTAAGCTGCTGCTCTGACCCCTGTATAGTGGAGAACACTTGCAATTGGAAGTGAATTTCCCATTGATGTTAATGAGAGCAGTGCCTGCAATTAAGTAGTAAAAGTCATCAGAGCAGCAACTTCCACTTCATACCCCTGTGTATTGATGCGCTGACAGTAGGCACCTAATCATAAAATCATAGAATCGTAGAGTTGGAAGGGACCTCCAGGGTCATCGGGCCCAACCCCCTGCTAAGTGCAGGATTCACTAAATCCTCCCAGACAGATATTTGTCCAGCCTTTGTTTGAACACTTCCATTGAAGGAGAACTCGCCACCTCCCGTGGTAACCTGTTCCACTCATTGATCACCCTCACTATCAGAAAGTTTTTTCTAATATCTAATTGTGTCTCCTCACTTTCAGTTTCATCCCATTGCGTCAAGTCTTTCCTTGTGCAAATGAGAATAGGGCTGATCCCTATGCTGTGTGACAACCCTTCAGATATTTGTAGCAGGGATTGCAGTCAGTAGGTCAGGGAGCATGTTGTCAGGTGGCATACGGAGGAGTTTGTTTAGGGAATGCGGTATGCCTTCCTGAAGAGGTATGTTTTTAGAGCACGCCTGAAGTTTTTCGAGTCCTGGATTGCCCGGGTAGCCTTTGGTAATCCGTTCCACAGGATCGGTGCTGCTCTGGAGAAGTCTTGGAGGCGGGAGTGAGAAGTTCAAATTAGAGGAGTCTAGTTTCCTTAGCAGAGCGGAGAGCCCGGGCTGGGTGATGGATTGGGATGAGGGAGGCAATATAGGGGGGTGCTGCACTGTGGAGGGCTTTGTGGATGAAGGTAGTAAGTTTAAATTAAATTCCAAATTTAACGGGCAACCCATGCAGTGACCGGCACAGCGCAGAGGCATCTGAGTAGCGGCTGGACAGGAATATGAGCCTGGCTGCTGCATTCAGGATGGATTGAAGAAGGTAGAGTCTGGTGCAGGGGAGGCCGATCAGCAACGAGTTGCAGTAATCGAGCCGTGAGTGTAACAATAAGAGTTTTAGCGTGTCTACAGTGAGAAAAGAGCAGACTCTTACGATGTTCTTGAGGTGCAGCTGACATGTTCGGGCAAGAGATTGGATGTATGGGGTAAATGAGAGATCGGAGTCAAATATGGATGAGGTCAGTTAGTGGAGGATGGAAATACCAGTAAGTCAGTTTTAGAGAGGTTTAGTTTTAGGTAGAGAGAGGACATAGTGTTAGAGACAGCGGACAGACAGTCAGTGATGCTTTGGACAAAAGGTGCAGAGATGTCATGGGAAGAGGTGTATAGCTGGGTGTCGTCAGCATAGAGGTGGTATTGGAGGCCAAATCTCCTGATGGTTTGTCCAACAGGGGCTGTGTAGATAGAGAAATGGAGGGGGCCGAGGACCGAGCCTTGGGGGACACCAATAGCAAGGGGAAGAGAAGGAGAGGTAGAGCCAGCAAAGGAGACGCTGAAAGAGCGGTCAGATAGGTAGGAGGAGAACCAGGAGAGAGCAGTGTCTTTGAGGACGATGGAGCGAAGCATACTGAGAAGGAGTTTGTGGTTGACAGTGTCAAATGCTGCAGAGAGCTCAAGGAGGATCAGTAGGGAGTAATTGCCCCTCGATTTGGCTGTCAGTAGGTTGTGTGATACCCTTGTAAGGGCAGTTTCTGTTGAGTGTTGGAGTCGGAAGCCAAACTATAGGGGGTCGAGGAGAGAGTTCTCTGATAGATAGCTTACAAGGTGGGAGTAAACCAGGCGTTCTAGTAGTTTGGAGATGAAGGGAAGGTTTGAGATGGGTCGGTAGTTGGCAGCATCAGTCGCATCAAGAGTCGGCTTCTTTAGTGGGGATATGATGGCGTGTTTGAAAGAAGAGGGAAAGAAACCAGAGGTCAGAGAGAGGTTGAATATAGTGGTGAGATGGGAGATGACCACTGGGGAGAGGGATCGGAGGAGGTGTGAGGGGAGAGGGTCGTTAGCGCAGGTGGTGGGGCGAGCAGAGAAGAGCAATTTGGAGACTTCTTCCTCTGTCATGGGTCTGAGTACAGACAGTGAGCAGGTGCTAGATGCAGTGCTGACAAGACTAGGGTCAGGGCTAGTCTGGGATTGGGAAGTTATTTCTTGACGGATGTCATCAATTTTCTTTTTGAAGTAGGCAGCAAACTTTACAGCACAGAGATCTGTCACAGGGGGCTGTGGTTTAGGGCTGAGAAGGGAGTGAAAGTATCAAAGAGCCATTTAGGGTTGTGGGATAATGAGGAAATGAGAGAGGTGAAGTAGACTTGTTTAGCATGATGGAGGGCAAGGTTGTAGGTTTTGAGCATGAATTTGTAGTGGAGAACGTCCACGAACGTTTTCAACTTCCTCCACAGCCGTTCAGCACTTCTAGAGCACCGCTGGATGAAGCAAGTTTGAGGCGTGAACCAGGATTGCCGTGTTCTACATTGATGGCTTGGATCCTGGGGGGCGCCGCTTTATCCAGGGCATGGGTTTGTTTGTTACAAACCCATGCTGGCTCTAGTTACTTGCTCTATTTTCATCCAAGTACTTGCATACATGCTGTTTAATAATTTGTTCAAATATCTTACCCAGTATAGAAGTCAGGCTCACAGGCCTGTAGTTTCCTGGATCCATCTTCTTCCCTTTTTTGAAGATAGTGACAACATTTGCCGTTTTACAATCTTTTGGGCCTTCACCTGATCTTCAGGAATTTTCAAAGATTATGGCGAGAGGTTCAGCAATTACCTCCACTGCTTCCTTTAGTATCCCAGGATGTAATTCATCTAGACCTTGAGACTTGAATTAATTTAAATTAGCTAAGTGTTCCCTCACCATCTCTCTGCTTACAGATAGGCTGCATTCTTTTATTCCCCCAATAGCACAGGGAAGATCAGTTGATGTTCCATACACTTTCTGAGAGAAAACACATACAAAATAGGTATTTAAAAGTTCGTCCTTCTCAACATAATTTTTAACCTATTCACCATTTTCATCTATAAGCATCCAATAGCATCTTTGACTTTTCTTCTGCTTTTGACATACCCCCCAAATCCTTTTTTTATTGCTTTTGGCTTCTGTTGCAAGCCTCAATTCATTATTAGCTTTAACTTTTCTGACACATGCCCTACAGTTTCTACAGACCGCATTATGTTCTTCTTTAGATATTTCCCCCTCTTTCCATCTGCTAAACATTTTTTTCTTCCTTTTTAACGTGTGCAAGTTCTGTGTTCGTCCATCCTGCTTCCTATTCTTCCTTCTTTTAGGGATTGTTAACGATTGTGCTTTGAAAATCTCATTTCGCAGTATTTCCCAACCTTCTTGGACATTTACCTCCTTAAGAACATCCAGCCATTGGATTCTTCCTATCCTCTTTCTGAGTACATTGGATGATGTGCCTATGTCATCAACAAGCGGCTCCAGATCTCACTGGAGTGCGCAAGACCTGAGAATGGCGCT
Source organism: Eleutherodactylus coqui (assembly GCF_035609145.1). Classification (NCBI taxonomy): domain Eukaryota; kingdom Metazoa; phylum Chordata; class Amphibia; order Anura; family Eleutherodactylidae; genus Eleutherodactylus; species Eleutherodactylus coqui. Next base: position 176,555,494 of record NC_089839.1, read on the forward strand.
TGTACAGAGAAAAAAACAACTGTACATACTCCTGTTCCAAAAACAAAATAGAGGAATATTAAAATATCAATAAATTTGTAGATAATTGACAGAAAAGCTATAGCATTAGAAATACGAGTCCACAATCAGGAGAAGGCATGCTGATTGCCGGAGATATGAAATCCAAAAAACAAGGTTGGAATTTCTTTTTTTTTCAATCCCCCCCAAAAAAACTATTAAAAAATTATACAATAAACTATTTGTACCCCAAAATTATGTAATTAAAAAATACAACTTGTCCCGCATGAAAGAAGCCATCATACAGCTGTGTCAATTGAAAAATGTAAAAGTTATAGCTCTAGAAATTTAGCAATTAAAAAAACTGAAAAAGTGTTTGGCCATTAGGGCCTAACATTAGAGGGTTATTGCCCCTCTGCCACTAATATGTGTGTTGTGTGGTTGTGATTCTTTGTTCCTATTTTGTCTTTTGTACTAAAGATTGCATAGTACCTATTTTATTTGATAGTCAATTAAAGTTATATTTCAGTGATAATGCCCTTAAGTGATAGTTTACCCGTGACACTGCATGTAGATCCAGTTAAAGTTATATTTCAGTGATAATGCCCTTTAGTGATAGTTTACCTGTGACACCGCATGTAGATCCGGTTTTGATCTATGGGGATTTTTTCAGTTACCATTAATTATGCATCTGTCATGTTAATATTTTTGCTTTTCCCAGCTTTAGACGTTAGCCTGCGAAATTCATTAATTTTGATCATAAAATGGAAATAGTTTTTATCATGTATAATTTGTACAATGTTACATTCCTCAATTCACAGTGTCCCTGTGTGCATTGGGAATATACCATAGAACGCATTACCACCCGCAATGGACAACGCAGTGGCTGCCCATGGGTGCCTAATGTTTGTAACCAGTGGCGTCTGGCTAGAATTGTCAGTGCGAACATATAATTGACCCCATCAGAAATCACATCCACATTCAATGCAGGATGGTCCACAGGCATATCCCGCAGGTCAGTGCAGAGTTCTTTAGCTTCCATGGGATATGGGAGCTGAAGAGACACCAGTACCTATTGATTCAGGCTGATGGTAGGGTTCATGTGTGGCACAAAACCCATGAAGCCATGGACCCTAGTTGTCAACAAGGCATTGTGCAGGCTAGTGGTGGTTCCTTTCTGATGTGGGGTGTGTTTAAGACATGGATTAAGTCCACTGGTCCACCTAAACACATGATTGAATGGTGCCCACAACATTTCACTGCTTGGTGAACATTTGCAGCCCTTTTTGAACTTCATGTACCCCCACAATGATGGGATATTCCAGCAGGACAATGCACCATACCATCGGGCTCAAGTTGTCCAGAATTGGTTTGAGGCACATTCTGGAGAGTTCCTACAAATGTTGTGGCTTGCATGTTTGCCCGACATGAGCCCAATCAACGACTTATGGGATGTGATACAGATGTGCATTTGGACCTGAGATCCTGCACCTACAAATACCATGGCTATCTAGATGACTCAACATATCTCCAGACGATTTTTGTCCACTTCAGGAATCTATGCCACGTCAAATTACTGCACTTTGCCAGGCAAAGAGGAGGTCCTACATGATATTAGCACTTATCCCATGACTTTTGGCACATCAGTGTCATTTTTTTCGGAGCACATGGCAGCTTCTGCTCCACCACATCAATCTGATCATAGATTGTAGGCATAACTGTCATATTCAAACACACCAATAATGAGTCTTATTTCTAAGGCATGCTTTATGTCACTTCAGGATAGAATGGACTTACCATGTCCTAGTTCAGTCTGTGCATAAATTCCTAGGATCTTATAATCCATTGCAAGGCTCATCCACTTGGCAATCTGCTCCTCCGTGCCCAGGACATTGATCATTTTCATAAAGACATTGTGTACAACATCAGTTTCTCCATTTAGCGCCCTAAAATCGAAAGAACTGAATAGAAAAACAAAGTAACACGGCTGGAAACTCTGATATCGAGAGACCTCGTACCAACACAGTAGTGTTCTTACAGTAAAGCTATGGAAATCAGTAGATGAAATGGTATCAAATAACTCAAAGTCAGTAGAAAAAAAAATTAAAGTACTTACATATTTATTTTATATTTTTTATGTAAAGCATAAAACATAGTGAGGTAATTTAGAGAACGTTAAAGACAAACATGGAGACGCGGCCCTTCCGTTATAATCCGATTATCCACAAATTCTCATTACAAATGGATCAGCGCAGCTTTTGATAATTGGTGAAAGTCATCCCAGCCGTATTACTGAACTCCCAATTTAATATCTTTGTTTTATAAAGCGGTTATTAATGGCCTTGAGGTTTTCTTATATTAAAACCCCATCACCTATTTATTTGAAAACTATGTGTGTTAAGTGATATAATCTCCCCTATCTACATGGACTACAGGCTAACTATTGTATTTTTCCAATCTTCAAATATTCAAACATGTTAGAAGCTCAAATTTTTGGTGGCACAGAATCTACGATTCCAACATGACTTGAAGAAATAGTTTCTCATACTTCAAGAGTGAAGCTATAGAGCAGTAATGACGAACCTTTTAGAGACCGAGTGCCCAAACTGCAACCCAAAACCCACTTATTTATCGCAAAGTGCCAACACATCAGGGGGCGGGGCTAATCACGACGTATGATTTTACCCCCATCATTCTGAAAAAGGACAGGACCGCTTCAAAAATAGACAGGGTGTGGATTTGCACTTCTTTTTAGATGAGGAAATGCTGCAGAATGTCCTCAGAGGAAATTTCTGTGGAAAATTCTGCAGCATTTCCGCATCCAAAAAGCAGTCAAAATCTGCATGCTGTCTATTTTAAAACAGCCCTGCCCATTTCTGCCACATGTAAGCATACCCCAGCGGTAATAGTGATCCCCCACAGCTGCCCCCAGTATAGTAGTGACACCCCACAGCCACCCCCACGTAATAGTGACACCCCCCAGCGCCCCCCCGCATAATAGGCACACCCCACAGCGGTCCCCTGCGTAATAGTGACAGACCACAGGGCTCCCCCACGCAATACTGACACCCCACAGCGCACCGCCGTGTAATACTGACACCCCACAGTGCCACCCAGCGTAATAGTGACACCCCACAGCGCACCCCCGCGTAATAGTGACACCCCACAGCGTACCCCCGCGTAATAAGCGAAACCCCACAGCGCACCCCCGCGTAATAGTGACACCCCACAGCGGCCCCAGTAGTAATAGCGACACCCCACAGCAGCCCCCCGCATAATAGCGACACACCACAGTGGCCCCCCACATAATAGCGACACCCCAAAGTGGCCCCACGCATAATAGCGACACACCACAACGAGCCCCCGAGTAATAGCAACACCCCACAATGGCTCCCCGCATAATAGTGACACCCCACAGCAGCCCCCCCGCATAATAGTGACACCCCACAGCGTCCCCCAAAGTAATATCGACACCCCACAGCATACCCCCAGTCTGTGCTGCAGCCGCTCTGTGTCCTGCTCTCCAGCTGCCACCGCCGCTCCCTCCACTGGCAATGGCTGTGCTTATGCCGCCGGTACTCTGTCTCCTGCTGCCGACGCCGCTCCCTTCAGCGTCCCTGCTGCTCTCTCTGCTCGGTCCGCCGCTGCTCTCTCTGCTCGGTCTGCCGCTGCTCTCTCTGCTCGGTCCGCCGCTGCTCCCTCTGCTCAGTCTGCCACTGCTCCCTCTGCTCCGTCCGCTGCCGATGCTTCCCCTGGTAAGGCCACACACGCCCCCAGCCTATCAAAAGCTGTGGGGGTTACACCATTTCAAACCCCTGTATTATGTCGCCACCCCTAACTTCTGGTGGCGATATAATACAAGATTACTGGGCAGCCATGGCCCCTGCTGGTACTCACAAGTGGTGAGCCGCCATTGGCAGCGCGTGCCAGCAGTGAGGACTCTGCGTGCCACCTCTGGCACAAGTGCCATAGGTTCGCCACCACTGCTATAGGGGGTGTAGAGGTGGCAATCAAATCCAAACTTTGCCACATAGGAAGAAATTAGTATTAGAAATGGCATATAAGTTTTGCCTTGGGGCCCAGGACTTTCAGGTGGCTGGTGCCTCGTTATGGGGCCATCATCAGTTTTCACACAATTCAAGGCTTTGGACTCTTAGGACAGGCCTTGGAGCATAGTGCCATAATATAAGAATGGTAACAGCCAGCTGTGAGTTTATTCATTGGCCAGTGTTTTTGGGTGAAAAAGGTGGCAACCCCAAGTCTAAGAGTACTTTTAGATGGGACAACTGCTGGGCGCTTAAGTGCCTGACAGTGGTCAGTACCACTATCGCTTCTGTGCATTCACACTGTAGTTATAGTCGTTCATTGAATGAAGGTAGAGCGCACCATAGATTTCTTACCTCCATTCACTGTGATCAGGCAGTCACTCAAAGATGAATGATTGACCATTTACAAGTGGGAACCTGCTCACTCTCTATATATATTTTTTAACGTGATTGTCAATGGGACTTTCTAATGTTAAAAACGCATCGCACAAAAATTGCAAAGCACCAACTTGCAATGCGTTTTTAACATTAGAAAGTCCCATTGAAAATCATGATAAAAAAACACTGCGATATCACAGCATTAAAAGAACTTAAATGGGTAGGAGCCCTAAGAGGGATCTTCTGATCTACTGGGAATGGACTTCATGCAAAAAAAAATGTTCAAGCAAATGTGTTGTGAGACGTTTTTGGTTTTTTAAAGCAAAATGTGAAAAATGCAGCAAGTTTGCAACATAATCAATGGGAAAATTCACATGAAGAAGTTGCCAAAGTTTTATACCAGAATCAGAAGGTCAGACATGGTGTATATTTTCTGCCTTCTGCGTCTGGTATGAAACTCTGGCAAAATCTTCACTTATCGCTTTCCTTGACCCAACAATGAGTAGACCCAGCAAGGTCACTTTATTGCTGGCAGTGGCCAAGACTCCACTGACTGCCTACGAAGCTCGGTACTTGATTAGATTGGAGGATTAGCTGCTTAATAATTACAATATTAATATCCATGTTCCCTTTTAGTTACTGCATCAGCCATCCCTTTAACATCATGACACATGGATGTGGGTAAATAACCTGTAAATATATTTAACCTCTCGGCCATTTTCATCCCATCCCATTTCTTTGATTTTCTTCTGCATGTGTAAACTGTTCCTAATGGCTCCTTCATATCTCTGGGAGCGGGTCTTGAAGTACATGTATTCTCGGCTGAAGACAGGGTCCTTGATTACGAGCTGTACTTTAGGCTGCTTTTACACCTGTGAGGGGGTTCCATTTTTCTGCTCCATTCGCGGAGCCGGAAAGAGGAATCCCCTGGCCGAACAAATCCGTGTCAGGCTGTCATTCAATAGCTGAGAGCAGCCTCTGATTGGTCCCTGCGCTGAACCAATCAGAGGCAGCACTCACTTACCCATTCATGAATTCATGAATGGGTGAGTGAGAGCTGCCTCTGATTGGTGAGGGCTGTGACCAATCAGAGGCAGCTCATTCAGCAGGCGGGGATTTTAAATCCTCGCCTGCTGAATACTACTCACATCAGTTCAGGAGAACTGCCAGCCGGCCGCGGCTGAACTCCGTCTGCCGGGACAAGGTGAGTATATATATTTTTTTACTTTTTACACATTTTTGGATGATTTTCAGGGAAGGGCTTATATTTTTAAGCCCTTCCCGAAAATTCATCCTGAGATCGCCCGCAGCCCCATTGCTTTCAATGGAGCCGGCTATATTGTCGGCTCCATTGAATTCAATGGGCTGGACAGCTCTCCACTGCTCGGACCTGTTTCAAAGGAAACGCAGCTAGAAGCAGATTTTTCGGCCCCGGTCACGCGATTTGCGGATACGCATCCATCATGCGATCCGCAAATCGCGGCAAAAAGCGCCCGTGTGACCGAGGCCTTATAATGAAAAAAATCAAAATAAAAAAAGCATATTTGGTATTGCTGCATCTGTAAAAGTCCAGTTTATCAAAGTAACACATTATTTGGACCGCATAATGAACATCCTCAGAAAAAAATACAAAAGTCAAACTTGTGCTTTTCTGGTCACCCTGTCTCCAGGAGAAAATTTAATAAAAAGCAATCAAAATGTTGTATGTACTCCAAATTGGTACTAATAGAAACCACAGGACACAAAAAACAAGCCCTCCCACCACTATGTCGATAAGAAAATAAAAAAGCTACGGTTGCAAAAATAATTTCATTTTTCTAAAGATATTTAATTTTTAAAAGTGGTACAGCAAAGAAAGAAAAATAAAGACATTTTATACAGTCACAATCATACTAACCCGTAGAAGAAACCATCTTGTCATTTTTGCCTGCAGTGTGTACACTGTAGAAACAAGACCCCCCAAAATGTGGCAAAATTGTGTTTTTCTTCCATTTCACTCCACTTAGAATTTTTAAATAGTTTTTCAGTACATTATATGGCACCTTAAATAGTACCATTAAAATATATAATTTGACAGCAAAACAACAAGCCCTGAGACAGCTATGTTGATGGATAAATAAAAGAGTTAGGACTTTTTGAAACTGGGGAAGAAAAAACAAAAATGAAAAAAAAAGGCAGCGTTCTTAAGGGGTTAAGATCACAATTAATTGCATGCGGTGTTGTTGCATTGTGTTATATTGGAGACGGTGAGGCATGTGGTGGTTATTATATAATTTTCAGTTCTTTGTACTTTGTTCTGGAGCTTTAAAACACATTTACAGCCTGTAGCTCAGAAACATCAAATATTCACGTTTCCTAGAGAGGTTTACTGCCACCGGCTTCTATCAACCTTCACAATAATTCATTCAGAGCATTCTGTAGTGGCCCAGAGTTAACGGGGCCCCTCCATAATGGTATGTTTGTCATGTGCAATGGTATTGTCAGTGTCTTCTATGTTGTATGCATTTGATGTTTATTGCACCTCTGCAGCACTGAATGAGTTAACATCTAGGTTAGCGCTGTGGAATATGTTGGTGCTATACAAATAACGTTTATTATTATTATTTCTAAGGAATGTATCTTGTGTTATGTCATGTGACTATGTCTTATATATGTGATTGCAAGGTGGAATGCAAGCTAGTTAGTTAGTCTAGAAGAGTCTTGAAAAGTCTGCAAATGAGTGAGCCACACAGACACTGTCTGGTCTGTTTGTTCCAGAATGGAAGAGGCAAAAAATTATCCATCAGCTTGACCTGGGACTGCTTCAACCCGGATGCGGAAGTGCTACCACTAAGCACTGGGAACGAGAGAGAGGAAAGCAGGAAAGCACCTGAAGTGCGAGTGGTGAGTCGCAGGAGGAGGATCACACAGATAACTGGGACTGTGGTTTGTCCGGATTTTTCCGAGAAAGCCTACTTGACACGCCATCCTCTGAGAGTGTAAATTGTGTCAAACTGTTATTGTTGTATTGGAACTTTATTGGAGTTAAGTAAAAGGACATTACGGACAAAAAGTTATCCCTGTGCGCGGACTACTTTATACTCACTTCAAGATTCACCGCAGAGAATGGAACGGTGGTGTAACGACTAACGAGTGACAACAGACTTTAAGGTAACCGCTAGTTACCCTTTCCCTGAGACCTCCCCCAGCAGTAATTTGGACGGGTCCCAAGCTACCCTCAGGAGAGGAGATGGTAGAGCCACCGTGACAGAAGCCTTTATCTACCCCGCCATCTCCTCGGCTGTGTACCCGCTCCTCGGATGCTGCAATTTTATAACTGTGACCAACCAACAATATGCAAACAAACAGATCTGTCCAATGATCCAGCAGCAAGAAAATAAAGGATCTGTATTGCAGAGTATGAACACACGAGTATAGAGCAAAGCTTACAGTTTCTCTTCTATGTGACTTGTTTGTACGTCATGATAATGCTAAGGTAATGCAGTACTTATAGGCTTCCTTCACACTGGCATAGTTATAGATGCAAAATGTGCGTACACAATACGCAGAGAATAGAGCCCACTGATATCAATGGGTTCATACACATTTTCCATTTTTGTGTGCGCGTATCTCGTGCGTGCAATAAAATAGGAGTTAGTCTATTTTGTGCGCATTTGTGCACCAAAGTCCCCCAAAGAAGTGTATGGGAGATGCGAGAATGTGCTTACAATAAACGGTACAATTTCATGAAAAAATAACACATCTGGGTACTTGTGGGTTATCTGTCACCACTTTTTGGAGTCGACCCATTCGATGCTATCTTGCAGGCTATTGCCGCGTTTATACCACCTGAATAATATTATAAATATTTATGTTTTGGAGAAGAGTTTAAGAAATAAATAGTGTTTTTGTAAGACATATGTATTTGTGAACAATTTGTGAAATTAATTAAAAACGTGGTGACAGATAACCCACAAGTACCCACATCTGGAACTCATTAGGCGGGTTTGTCTACTGTATGCAAATGAATGCTCTGCGTGCACAAAAATACAGTAAAATGTGCCAGTATGCACACAAACCAACCTCATTCATAGCACAAATACGTTGTGCTGCATAGTGCCCATATGCCCGTGAGAACCCTTCACTGGGTAGAATCCTTAAAATGTAACTTTTATTTATATGCAACTTAAAAATATGTATATTGGTCTGAGAGCAAACACACATACATATAAAAAAGGCTGTGTTCTCCACCAATGAGGGTGTGATCAAGAATAGTCCAGACAAAAAGAGGCAGACTGAGAAAATGTCTTGCCTGTTTGTATAACTGCCCCCCTAATACTAAGAAGAGAGAAGTTACATAAATGTAGGTCGACCACCTGTCAAATGAATTTAGGTCTTTTATTAGATATACTCACTGAGCTATCATACACCCATATGATGATTACTGTATCACTACAGATGGATATTCAGTTAGCAACAACCACAAAGTAGCTACTTCCTAGACCGTTATGAAACATATCGATATTAAAGATGAGCGAACGTGTTCGGCTCCGCCCCTTTTCGCCCGAACACCGAACTTTGCGAGCAATTCCGTGCTCGGGCGAAAAAAGTTCGGGGGTCGCCGTGGCAGCGCGGGGGGGTGCGGCGGGGAGTGGGGGGGAGAGGGAGAGAGAGAGGGCTCCCCCCTGTTCCCCGCTGCTGCCACCCGCGCCGCCGCGCCTCTCCCCGCCCCCCGGCGCCCCCCGAATCTTTACGCGCGGACACTGAAGTCCTCGGTAAAGCCGGTGTCCGGGTGCGTAAGTGTTCGTTAAGAACACGTTCGCTCATCTCTAATCGATATACTAGAGGTTCAAGTCCTTACAGCCAAGATCAGTCTAATATAGGCCGCCTGCGCACGTCCAGGTCGGATTCCACATGCTGGATCTTGCAGGGGCATCCGACCCTGTGCCCAGCCGGTGATTCTGTACTGTGGATGTGCTGCGGTCGCACCAGTGCACATGAGCAGTACAGATTATACTGCGCCGTCACTAGGTGATTTTTGCTCATGGGCAGGGAAATCTGCTTTTCCATAGCCTGCTATGTAAGGTATTTGCTGCATAATCTGGTTTACGCAATGCAAATCCGGTCGTATGCAGTCTGCCATACCGGAAGAACAATACTCCAATAAATAAAATTTTTTTCTAGTTACTAGACTGACCATTATATCATAATACAGGAGTAGCATTGCTCGGTTGACTGATCCTTAATCCTATGTCCGGTAAAAGAGATCAGCCAAATTAAATAGTAGGTGTACTTTCCTGTTAGGCTTAGATTGAATGGGGTTCTAGTGTATAATTGATGTATTAGAGGTTTACAAGGTCCATGGTTTGACACATTTCTTTTGATTACTCAAATCATCAGGAAGCTTATAGCTGAGTTTGTTATGAGAGGATCACAATTATGGTCCCCTATCCCTTGATCCAATGGAACACATATCCTGTTGGATATCCATGAGGAGCAACCTTTTGGGGTCAAAAGGTCTCCCTATCTTTTCCAATATTAGAGTTCTAGGTTTTATCGAGTAATAGCACAAAGCAAAAATAAGAATAAGGGCTCACACCCACTGGCGTTTTTTTTTCTTGCGCTGCGAGAGTGAGTGAAAACACTCACCTCACAGTGCGATGTCACCACTGTTTTCAATGGGGCCAGCGGCAGCAGCGCTAGCCCAATTGAAAACATAAGGAGAATATCGCTGCCTGCAATTGGCTGAGTGCTCAGCCAATCAGCACATCCCTTTCAGGAGGTGGGGCTTTTTAAATCCCCACCTGCTGAAAGTGCTGGACAGCAGTGCAGGGGAGCCAGCCAGAGGACACGTCTGAGCGGCGGAGAGGTGAGCAAAGATTTTTTTTTTTTAACCAGCTAGGGATGACTTTCAGGGAAGGGCTTATATTTCAAGCCCTTCCCCAAAAATCATGCTGCGGGGGTTGCCACAAAACCACTGCTTTCAATGGGGCCGGCAGCGCAACAATGACTTCCAGATCAGATCTTACCTACTGCTTTCCTGATGCGAGTCTCCTCCTTACCTCCATTAAAATATTAGTAAGGGTCTTCACATTAAAGGAAGGTCTTTCCCTTTCACTGGCAAGGTCAGGGTTAAGGTGTCTCCTTGCAGCGCTCACTTTCCTCCAGGCCATTGTATAATGTATACAGGGAGCGAGGGCCTTCCTTGCAGGGTGGCTGTCTGGATGGTAACTTCACAGATATAACATCCCCAGATAGTAGAGTCAGGACTCGATTGTCAGAGACAACACAAACCAATATAAGAAGTTGTCCTATGTTTTTTTTTATTAAGTACCAGGCAAATAGGAGGGGAAGATATACAAGTGTTGTCATGAGCCTGTAGAGGGAAGGCTTGTAGATGATAGATAGATACAAAGGAGGAAGCATTGTAATTAAAGACGATGAATTTTATGATTTAGAGGCTTTTGTAATTCTTAAAGATATAAACTACCCAAAAAAATTAGACAATAAACCTACAGGAGAAATCACTATCACTTTACATGAACTGGCAGAGGAAGCTTTATTATATGAGTGCTTGACAAAATACATTTCTTTACTCCAATATACCAGATATGAAGGGGATCGAGGCAATATGCCTCTTTTAGATTCAGATGCTTTGATGCCAAATCATCCGAAGTTGTTTTAAAATCTATTCATTTCATTTTACGCAATAATCTACAATAAACAATTTTATCTTCAAACGAAAAGAACAGCCGAGGGGACTAAATTTGCCCCAAGTTATGCCAATTTGTATATGGGTGCTTTTGAGTTGGAAATACATGACCGCCGTATAATATTTTACAAGATTCATTGATGATGTTCTGATCATTTGGGATGCGGGTGAGATCGATCGTCTGACTTTGCACATTCCCTAAACCAAAACTCATGGGGGCTTGAGTTCACTGGGACTTTTAATAGAGACAGAATTACCTCTTTAGACTTGGCAATTTATATCAAAAATGGTTCCATTTTAACTAGGGCACTTTTTTTAAACCAGTAGACTCAAACACCTACTTGGATTTTACGCTAAAGAATGGAAAGTAAATATCCTGTATGAACAATTTAGAAGAATACGCAGAAATTGTATGACTGCTGAATATTCTAAAGATCAATCTGAAGTTCTAATTAGACGTTTTAGGGAAAAAGGGTATCCCAATACTCTGGTCGAGTCTGTCTATAGTAGGGGTTTGAGCCAAAATTGGACCAGTATATTCACAGAGGAGGCAGTCGAAAAAGTCTCCAAAATTATATATAAAGCCCTATCACAGAGGGGACTTAAAATAAAAGAATGAATTTTATTAGGAAAATTGTTAAAATTGGAACACACTGGGGCACAACAAATAACAAACACAAAGAAAAACGTAGTGTGGTGGGATATAGGACACATATAACACGATCCCTGGGGATAATTTGTCAGCCAACGCAGATCTTGGTCCGATGCGAGAGTATCGGTTGCAACTTTTTGGACCACAACGTCCAATGCGTAATGGCCTGACAAATAAACCCTTAATTGGAATCCACAAAGGTCTTGTCAATAATAGTTGGATGAATAGAAGACTATTGTGGTTTCGAATTAAATGGAGGAAATAAATATTTCCAGCTGCTAATTAGTCTCAGGAAAGTTAGTGGTGTTCAACAGCCTAGACACCGTCACCGAGTCTAATGCATGCAAACTTGTTAAAAAAAAATTTTTCTCTTCACAATTGATGGGTGTTTTTTTAGTTTCGGTATTCCGAATCTCTGAGTGTCAGAGTCGGAATTGAACCAAAAGTGATAGAGTTATGGAGATTTGGTACTGTTGTTTCTGCCAAATCCCTTTTTAACCAAAAAGTCTCACAAAGAAATATGAGACTCGGTGTATTCTTGAGGGTCAACTAACTCAGATTTTGGTTCAAGACCCGTGGCTCCAAATTCCTCTATTTTATTACTCTGTTACTTGACGCGTTTCACCACAAAACTACGTGGATCATCAGGAGCATACTGGAGTTAGAAAAAAGTTTTTTCCATCATGTGGAGAAAGTTAAAAAGTCTAAATAGACTTGAATGAAGAAAAATGAGTGTCCTAACGGACAGGGACAACTGTTTTAGCAGGAGATTCTGAAGGTAAGCATAATACGGAGAAGGTCTCTGTTCCTGGTCCTTTAAAGTGAAGAGGGACCAATCTTCAAATTTACGATAGTAGGAACACGCGGCCAAAACTGCTAAAACAGTTAAAACTAAAACCCAAGGAGATGTTTGGATTTTTGTCTGAATACTTTGAAACCCCATGGTTCCTTGTAGCTCCGCCCCGTCACGTGCCTATTCCAGCCAATCAGGTGGCTGGAATCGGCAATGGACCGCACAGAAGCCCTGCGGTCCACCGAGGGTGAAGATCCCGGCGGCCATCTTCACCAGGTAAGTAAGAAGTCACCGGAGCGCGGGGATTCAGGTAAGCACTCTCCGGTTTTCTTTTTTAACCCCTGCATCGGGTTTGTCTCGCGCCGAACGGGGGGGCTATTGAAAAAAAAAAAAACCCGTTTCGGCGCGGGACAACCCCTTTAAGTTTTAGAAAGTTTGAAGTATACATTATATATTACTATTTGATTATTACAACACCATTACTATTAAATAATGTATACATATATTACATTTTTGTAGATAATATTGCTCTTAACCATGTGACATATATATATATATACACACACACATTCCCACCTATATACGTCTCTCATCCCTACGGTCCGTTTGTGGTTACTTTTATTTCATCTTCTTATTGGAATTATGATGCATTAGTTTTTTAATAATTTAACTACTTATTCCTATACCCTAAACTTGATATATTATTAACCAGCTGTTTAATATTCTGACAGGCATTCAGTCATTTATTATATGTCCTTTAACAGTCTTAAATACTAAATTCAAGCAGGGGGTTCATTATTTCATTCAGGGGTTCATTATTTCATTCGCACATATTTGTTTATTGTTTATGGTAGTATGTTTTCTTCTATCATGGTTTGTGATTTTTTTGTTTTATATGGTTTATAAGTTCATGTCATTGTCATGCATTCTGTGTTCATTTTAATTGTATACTTTTCTTTAAATATCCATGTTTTTTTCTCATACATATTATTGATTAATCAAATAAGAACATTCTTTGTCCTTCTCTTCTTGTACAATAATTGGTAACATTATACACCGCACAACATCTTGTTTCCTTGTAGTTCATTAAACACCGATGTCTTTTGGTGCTTAGGCCTTAGTCACACGGGCGTTTTTTCACGCGATTTGCCGATCGCATGACGAATGCGCATCCGCAAATCACGTGACCGGTGCGCGCAAGTCGCCCGCAAATCGCCCGAAAATCTGCTCCTAGCCGTGTTTCATTAGAAACGGGCCGGAGCTGTCCAGCGCATTGCATTCAATGGAGACGGCAATAGAGCCAGCTCCATTTAAAGCAATGCGCTGCGGGCGAGCCCGGGATGAATTGTCGGGAAGGGCTTAAATATATAAGCCCTTCCCTGCAATTCATCCTAAAATGTGTAAAAATAAAAAATATATATATACTCACCTTCTCCCGGCAGCCGGAGCTCCGCGCGGCCGTTCTGCAGTAGGTGTGAAGGGGGTGTGAGTCAGACCTGCCCCCTGATTGGCTCAGAGCTGAGCCAATCAGAGGCATGTCTCACTCACACCCATTCATGAATTCATGAATGGATGTGAGTCAGACCTGCCCCTGATTGGCTCAGCACTGAGAGGCAGCAGTCACTCACCCATTCATGAATTCATGAATGGGTGTGTGAGTGAAACCTGCCTCTGATTGGTCAGGGCTGTGACCAATCAGAGGCAGATCATTCAGCAGGCGGGGATTTTAAAGCCCCGCCGGCTGAATAGTGCCGAGAAGCAGTTCAGGAGAACTGACAGCGGCCGCGGCTGGACTCCGGCTGCAGCGGAAAGGTGAGTATCCAATTTTTTTTTATTTTAACACATTTTAGGATGAATTGCAGGGAAGGGCTTATATATTTAAGCCCTTCCCGACAATTCACCCCGCGCACGCCGGCAGCCCATTGCTTTCAATGGAGCGGCTGTATTGCCGGCTCCATTGAATTCAATGGGCAAAAATCGTTCTTCTCTGCCACAGCTGTTACAGCTGTGGCAGAGAAGAATGATTTGTCTTCTATATGTTCTCAATGGGGTCGGCGCTGCTGCCGCCGGCCCCATTGAGCGCATATAGAGAAGAGAACAGGAATCGCAGATCGCAGATAGGTGCGATCTGCGATTTCTGTTCTATAATTTATCGGACGAGCGCATAAAAAGCGCTCATGTGTCCGATACCATTGCAAAGCAATGGTTTTATAAAATCGACGGACGCATGCGCATGCGCAAATCGCGGCTAAAAACGCCCGTCTGACTAAGGCCTCAGAATGCACATTAAGCGCCGACCCCATTGAGAACATATAGAAGACAAATCATTCCTCTCTGCCACAGCTGTAACAGCTGTGACAGAGAAGAACGATGTTTGCCCATTGAATTCAATGGAGCCGGCAATACAGCCGCTCCATTGAAAGCAATGGGCTGCCGGCGTGCGCCGGGTGAATTGTCGGGAAGGGCTTAAATATATAAGCCCTTCCCTGCAATTCATCCTAAAATGTGTTAAAATAAAAAAAATTGTATACTCACCTTTCTGCTGCAAGCTTTAAAATCCCCGCCTGCTGAATGATCTGCCTCTGATTGGTCACAGCCCTGACCAATCAGAGGCAGGTTTCACTCACACACCCATTCATGAATTCATGAATGGGTGAGTGACTGCTGCCTCTCAGCGCTGAGCCAATCAGGGGCAGGTCTGACTCACATCCATTCATGAATTCATGAATGGGTGTGAGTGAGACATGCCTCTGATTGGCTCAGCGCTGAGCCAATCAGGGGGCAGGTCTGACTCACACCCCCTTCACACCCACTGCAGGACGGCCGCGCGGAACTCCGGCTGCCGGGAGCAGGTGAGTATGTATATATTTTTTATTTTAACACTTTTCTGGATGAATTGCAGGGAAGGGCTTATATATTTAAGCCCTTCCCGACAATTCATCCCACACTCGCCCGCAGCGCATTGTTTTCAATGGAGCGGGCTGTATTGCCGGCTCCATTGAATGCAATGCACTGGACAGCTCCGGCCCGTTTCTAATGAAACGCGGCTAGGAGCAGATTTTCGGACGATTTTCGGGCACCCGGTCACTTGATTTGCGGATGCGCATCCGTCATGCGATCCGCAAATCGCGCGAAAAAAACGCCCGTCTGACTAAGGCCTAACACAGATAAGGAGATATTTGTTCATAGCCCTTACAGTATTCACATGTGTCAGTTGGGAAGAATGAAAAGAATGTGCATGTTCCAGGTGGAATTATGCGTGTCATTTGGGCCCCTCGTCTGTGTTTGCGGTATCTCTGTCCATGAGTCCAGTTCACAGTTTTCTGTGTTCTGTCTGAGTTCCTGAGTTCTTGTGTTAGCTGGACTTCACAGAATGCACACATATTGAGGAAGGAGTGACTAGATTACAGGAAGCAGAATAGTGAAGGATGAATTGTTATACAAAGAAAAGAAAGTAAAGGAAACAGTTTAACAACGGATCTCTGTGTGTGTTGTTTGTGTTCTGTTCCTCTCCTTGTCTGTCACACATGTGTATCTGTATTAGGCCTGTATGGATAAGTCCTACGTGTCATTCTGTCAATCTGGCTTATGTCTGTTTTCTGTCCTATGTCAAATCCACCGGTCCACTGGTTGTTGGACTCCTGGTTCTTGTTTGTTTATTCTACCCGTCTGTTAGTGAATGGCCACCCGAGCCTGTTCCTGATCCCTTCATCCTTTGGTAGGCTTATGCTAGGATTTTGATTGTTCGTTTATCAGTAATTTTTGTATGTCTGCTCGTGTGATATAAGCAGACATACAAAATCTGCATGTAGGTATGATACCTTTTTATGACTAACAAAAATACATGATGTTACAGCAAGCTTTCAAGTTCTTCTATCGACCCTTCATCAGGCTAATGAAACTGGTTTGGACGGGGCACAAATATAGCATAGAAATGCAGAAGGGAGGGGACACACACACAGAAATCAACTTTTTGGACACCACCATAAAAATTTCAAACAACTCAATTTAGGCATCCCTATACTGCAAACCAATTTATCGACCCACATACCTCCTAACTTGCTCTTAACTTGATATCACTTGTTACATCATTAGTTCCATTTTGTGGGTTTGACCTCTAAGTGCAGGAGAACCTTTTTTTATTTAGTTCTGATAGATAGATATCAAAATAGGTGCTTCTCCCAGACAGCTTGAATTCATCTATTGTTGATTTTTCAACCACATCTGCTAGAAGTTTGTTCCAAGAATTGACTACACTTTCAGTAAAATTATATTTCCTGATGTTGCTTCTGATTTTTCTCCAATCTGTCTCGGATTGCACTCCCTTGTTCTACTGCTTAGCTTCACACAAGATGGAAATTTTCCCCAAGACCATTGGTGCAGATTTTATTGAGTTTTTAACAGCGTTCTGCAGAACCTCTCGTTGAATTTATTGCTTTTTTTTCCTACAAAATTTTATTGCAGAATTAAATCTTTTGTACATTAGACGTCCGCAACAACGATTCCACAAGACGTCCTTAATTCCACAGCAGAAAGCTTTTCCACTGCAAAATAAAATGAAATAAATCTTGTTATTTGTATAGCGCCAACTTATTCCGCAGCGCTTTCAGGTAATTTTTTTATTTATTACCCCCCACCAAATTGGGTACTCATTTTACCGACCTCGGAAGGATGGAAGGCTGAGTCGACCTTGAGCCGGCTACCTGAACCAAGCGGGGATTGAAGTTGCAACCTTCAGGTTGTGAGCGAGAGCAGTTTTAAAGCAAAGAAACACAGATTTTAACAGGTTGAGAATTCAAGCCCCATAGGGACAACATTGTAACATAGAAATCTCCACGCAGACTAATTCTGTCCCGTGGGAAAGGTCCCAATAAAAGCACTTCCCTCGTAAACCTTAGTATGGCAGAAAGCACTCAAAGACAATCGTCATACAGTAATCAGAAGTGGGAAGAGTAAAGTAGAATACTTACTCTACCAAGGAGGTGCATAGGTCCCGGATGAACCTCCGTCAGCACCCCATATCCGGAAATACAGTGATCCACATGGGTACTCCAGAGTTGGTACATGCAGTATAAAGAGACTATTGTTGATAGGGTTTATTGGGGATAAATAACAATTAATCACTTCGTTATACCTTTACCATATATAGTATAAGTTTTCCATCATGTCCCCCCTCTCCCTTCTCTTCTTCTGTAACATATAAAGGTTTCCATCATGTCACCCTCTTCCTTTATGTTCTCCTGTAACATATATAAGGGTTTTCATCACATTCCCCCTCTCCCATCTTCTTTCTGGAACATATATAAAGGTTTCCATCATGCCCCCCTATCCCTTCTTCTTCCTGTAACATATATAAAGATTTGCATCATGTCCCCCTCTCCCTTCTTCTTCCTGTAACATATATAAAGGTTTCCATCATGTCTCCTCTCTCTTCTTCTTCCTGTAACATATATAAAGGTTTCCATCATGCCCCCCTGTCCCTTCTTCTTCCTGTAACATATATAAAGATTTGCATCATGTCTCCTCTCTTTTCTTCTTCCTGTAACATATATAAAGGTTTCCATCATGTCTCCTCTCTCTTCTTCTTCCTGGAACATATATAAAGATTTGCATCATGTCCCCCTCTCCCTTCTTCTTCCTGTAACATATATAAAGGTTTCCATCATGTCTCCTCTCTCTTCTTCTTCCTGTAACATATATAAAGGTTTCCATCATGTCTCCTCTCTCTTCTTCTTCCTGGAACATATATAAAGATTTGCATCATGTCCCCCTCTCCCTTCTTCTTCCTGTAACATATATAAAGGTTTCCATCATGTCTCCTCTCTCTTCTTCTTCCTGTAACATATATAAAGGTTTCCACCATGTCTCCTGTCTCTTCTTATTCCTGTAACATATATAAAGGTTTCCATCATATTCCCCCTCTCCCTTCTCTCGTTCTGTAACATATATAATGGTTTTCATCATGTCCCCCTCTCCCTTCTTCTTCCTGTAACATATATAAAGGTTTCCATCATGTCTCCTCTCTCTTCTTCTTCCTGTAACATATATAAAGGTTTCCACCATGTCTCCTCTCTCTTCTTATTCCTGTAACATATATAAAGGCTTCCATCATATTCCCCCTCTCCCTTCTCTTGTTCTGTAACATATATAATGGTTTTCATCATGTCCTCCTCTCCCTTCTTTGCTTCTATCTATATAAAGGTGAAAGCCTTCACTAACTGACTGACTCACCACTAATTCTATGAAATGTGGCATAACCATTCTTCAGGTCTCAAATAGGAAAGATAAAGGGGTCACAACTCGATTATTCAATGCTCAGTGCAAAAGTCTTGACACACCTGTGTAATGTACAAAATCTAATTCTCTAACTTTCCAATGTCGTACAAACATGAAATTTGGCATGACCATTCTTTACGTTCTAAATAGGAAAGTAAAGTGATCACAACTCGTTTACTCAATGCTAAGTGCAAAAGTATTGGCACCCCTATGTAATGTACCAAATCTAATTCGCTAACTTCCGGATGCAGTACAAACATGAAATTTGGCACACGCATTCTTCAGGTCCTAAATAGGAAATATACGGTCCTAAATAGGAAAAGTAAGTGGGTCACAACTCGATTTCTATGGCATACAGACTGCTACAAAAATGACATGATAACTTTATTCTATGGATATAGAGTTTTTTATCCTATACTACTTTTTTCCAAAGATAGTTAATGTTTTTTAATTATTTTATTCTGCCATCTTCTGACAGCCAGAACTTTTTTATTTTCCGTCAGCGTTGTTTTGTTAGGGCTCATTTTTTTGCGGGACTTGCTGTAGTTTCTATTCGTACCATATTGGAGTAAATACGAATTTTTGATCGCTTTATTACATATTTTCTTAGAGAAAGAGCAACCAAAAAAGCGCAATTCTGGCGTTATTTTCTTTTCTGATGACATTCACCGTGCGAGGTAAATAATCTGTGATCGCTGTTCATCCATACCCCGAATCTGCAGGACATAACTATACACCCTGTATTGTTAAGGGATTAATATTCTCTCTGGTCTGCTTCGCTAGAATGCATTATCTTTGTATGTTTAGCAGCTTGTTGTTGCTCAGTACAGTTCTTTCCTATTTTGACACTTTGCAATCACCTCCATTACTGCATTAATTACTTTATTCATACAGCAGTCAGTGTGTGTATATATATATATATATATATATATATATATATATATGTATATATATTTTTTTTTATTGCATTCATGATCGATTCTGTGTGTATTCTACTCGTGTGACAGCTGTCAGATGTCATTACGCTATCACGAGTGTCTGATAATCCTGGCTCTTTAAATGTGTTTATTAACTTTAAGTTTTCTGTGAATGGCCAGAGGAGGGTGCTGATGCAGCACTGAAATGCCTTGCCCAGCCAATAAAGATTCCAATTTCCTTGAAGAACTGTGTCCTCCTGGATATCATGCCTGACATACCCATTCTTCTCCTCCCCTTGTCCAGTCTGAGGGGGTCAGTCATAATGAAGACAACCTGGTCACTGCTGCTGCAGCGATACTGATAAGGCGGTCTTTGGCTAGGGGAAGGGCATATGGCAAATGGCAACACTGTTTTGTCCTGTAAAATGCCTGACGGCCAAATGGAAGCTGTATGGACCCCGTTGTAGTTAATGAAGTCCATTAAAGGGGTCGTCCCGAGGCAGAAGTGAAATTTTTTTTTTGCCCAGTCCCCCTTCTAAAGCAAACATTACTATGCACAAGTGTAAATGACTTTTAATGATGGTTTCTACTCACCGTTCCAGCGTTTCAGCAACTTATAAAATTTCTTCCAAAGATGGCCGCCGGTCCTTTCCCAAGGTGCACCGCGGTTTTCTCCCATGGTGCACCGCGCTTGATGGAGCCCGACGTGTGCGCTCCCGAGACGCCAGTCACGTGATTCAGTCGATGATGTCATCGCGGGAGGCGGGGAACTCTACTGCTTGTAATGCCTATTCCAGCCACCCCATTGGTTGGACGGCACGACCAGCAGTAGGGAGGTGGAGAGATTTGAGAGGCCGTGCAAGGGAGGATTCAGCCAGCACATGTTTCTCACTGCCATTTTCCATAAAGAAGCCTAGGTAAGAGCACCCGACCCGCTCCCCGCAGCAAATAACCCCCTCCATCCAGCCCTCTATATAGTCCCCGTTGATGCACTGTCTCAGCACCTCCTATATACTGCCTATATACTGACAATAATCTGCCTGCAACCTGCCTACTTACTGCTTGTAATCTGTCTGTAATCCATCCAACAATCTGCATACAATCTGCATACAATCTGCCTGCAATCTGCCTGCAATGTGCCTGTAATCTGCCTGCAATCTGCCTGCAATGTGCCTATAATCTGCCTGCAATCTGCCTGTAATCCGTCAAACGATCGGCATACAATCTGCCTACTTACTGCTTGTAATCTGTCTGTAATCCATCCTATAATCTGCCTACAATCTGCCTACTTACTGCTTGTAATCTGTCTGTAATCCATCCTACAATCCGCCTACAATCTGCCTGCAATCAGCCTATTACTGCTTGTAATCTGTCTACAATCTGCATACAATGTGCCTGCAATCTGCCTGTAATCCGTCAAACGATCTGCATACAATATGCATACAATCTGCCTACTTACTGCTTGTAATCTGACTGTAATCCATCCTACAATCTGCCTACAATCTGCATACAATTTGCCTGCAATATGCCTACTTACTGCTTGTAATCTGTCTGCAATCTGCATACAATCTGCCTACTTACTGCTTCTAATCTGTCTGTAATCCATCCTACAATCTGCCTACAATCTGCATACAATCTGCCTGCAATGTGCCTGTAATCTGCCTGCAATGTGCCTGTAATGTGCCTGCAATCCGTCAAACGATCTGCCTACTTACTGCTTGTAATCTGTCTGTAATCCATTCTACAATCTGCCTACAATCTGCCTACTTACTGCTTGTAATCTGTCTGTAATCCATCCTACAATCTGCATACAATCTGTCTGCAATCTGCCTACTTACTGCTTGTAATCTGCCTACAATCTGCCTACTTACTGCTTGCAATCTGTCTGTAATCCATCCTACAATCTGCATACAATCTGCCTATTTACTGCTTGTAATCTGCCTACAATCTGCATACAATCTGCCTACTTACTGCTTGGAATCTGTCTGTAATCCATCCTACAATCTGCATAAAATCTGCATACAATCTGTCTACTTACTGATTGTAATCTGTCTACAATTTGCATACAATCTGCCTGCAATCTGCCTACTTACTGCTTGTAATCTGCCTACAATCTGCATACAATCTGCCTGCAATCTGCCTACTTACTGCTTGGAATCTGTCTGTAATCCATCCTACAATCTGCATACAATCTGCCTGCAATCTGCCTACTTACTGATTGTAATCTGTCTACAATCTGCTTACAATCTGCAAACAATCAGCCTACTTACTGCTTGTAATCTGTCTGTAATCCATCCTACAATCTGCCTACTTACTGCTTGTAATCTGTCTGTAATCCATCCTACAATCTGCCTACTTACTGCTTGTAATCTGTCTGTTTTACATCCAACAATCTACCTGCAATCTGCCTGCAATTTGCCTACAATATACATATGTAAAATCACAGAGGTAAGGAAAAAGAAAAAAACAAACACATTATTCACTGAAAAAGCCAAAAATACAACACCCGAAGGTCTGCAAAGCAGACACGGTCGCCATAGGCACGATCGCCATAAGGCAGGCACAATCGCCGTAGGGCAGGCACAATGGCCTTAAGCCCTGAAGATATGCAGTCAGCCAGACAATAAAGTGGAGGAGCAGCTTGTTCCTGGCAGGCTAATATGCAGTCACCCACTCAACCCAGCCCAAATTGGGGAGGAGTGACTGCATAGACTAATAGCCTGCGCATGTGAACGATACCAAAGATGTCAGCCATAGATGGGTGGTGACCCACCATACAGGATATCAACCCTGGCTGATATGACAGCGGGTTGCCCTGTATCTCTAAGGTGGGCCACACTGGCTGACATCTTGGGCTCCCCCACCAACTAGCAAACTACATACAAAAGTACTAATGCATACTAATAAAATGCGGGTGTTGGTACTGCATTTTGGCCAAAACGCATAGGCTGACGGACCGCGTCGAGGTCACACCGCTTCCGTCAGTACCTACGCTAACTCACGATAAATTACATAAAATCACAGAGGTAAGGAAAAAGAAAAAAACAAACACATTATTCACTGAAAAAGCCAAAAATACAATACCTGAAGGTCTGCAAAGCAGACACGGTCGCCATAGGCACGATCGCCATAAGGCAGGCACAATCGCCGTAGGGCAGGCACAATGGCCTTAAGCCCTGAAGATATGCAGTCAGCCAGACAATAAAGTGGAGGAGCAGCTTGTTCCTGGCAGGCTAATATGCAGTCACCCACTCAACCCAGCCCAAATTGGGGAGGAGTGACTGCATAGACTAATAGCCTGCGCATGTGAACGATACCAAAGATGTCAGCCATAGATGGGTGGTGACCCACCATACAGGATATCAACCCTGGCTGATATGACAGCGGGTTGCCCTGTATCTCTAAGGTGGGCCACACTATACATATGTAAGATGGGAATGGGAAATAGTTACATTTTCCATAACTGTTATAGCACTGCAATTAATTATTTGTACTTTGATTTTGTTTATTTAGTCAAAATCACACGCCACCATGTCCCACCTGGAGGAAGACCTTGAATTTGAAATTGAATCTTCATCCGATTCTGTTGGAGAGGTAAGACTTTGCTGCAAATAGAATTTGTTTAGCAATATGGCTTTGCAGCAAAGCATGCCAAAAAACATAATGAAACTAATGTTGATCTTTTTTTCGCAGGAATACATTTCTGATTCCGATGAAAATGAGGATGTTCCAGAAAGGCGGCAGTATTCTGAGGTAGGTGTTATAATTTTAAAAATTCTGATGGGTTTGTAATAGAGATGAGCGAACCTACTGGTTTCGAGTAATTACTCGATCGAGCACCACGATTTTCGAGTACTTCGGGGGGTGCCGGGTGGTTCGACGGAGCGGGGTGTAGCAGCGGGGAACAGGGGGGAGCCCAAGTGTGTATGTCTATATACAGTCACACGTACTTACGTGTGTGTGTGTGTGTGTGCATATATACACACGCACGTTTGTACGTGTTTATGCATACACACGTACGCACATGTGAATATGCATACACACACGTACGCACGTGTGTATGTGTTTATACAGTATTCTTCATATGTAATCCCTTCTTAGGTTCAACAACAACTGGCAGACTCCCTATATGCTCAGGCGGACATAAGCAGTGTCCAGTGCTTTCAAAATGATCCGCAGGGAGCAACAGAAGAGGGTGCGTCGGGATCCACTCAAGATCCATATGGCAGGCTTGCCAATACAGAGTGGTGTCACTGCGGGCAGTGCATTAGGATGCCCACAGTGGCAGAGTGTGTCTGCTGCAGAGAACACGATGTTGTCCTCCAAATGTTACCAGACACACAAGGCAATGCAAGTATAATTTTTAAAAAGGAAAAAGTTTATTGAAAAAAAAAAAAGTTTACTTATTGAAAAAGGCAACATAGAAAAACATAAGATATTATCAATGCACCATCCTTTTTCTCAGCAGAAAGTACTGTAATGCCTGTAATTCACTGTCCACAGCAATGTTGTGTTTGTATAAATAGGTTTTTCACCTAAATATATATATGTGTGTATAAATGCGTGTACACACACATATATATAGTATACGTGTGTACGCGTACGAGTTTACGCTTGTGTGTATACGCGTATATGTATTCGTGTATACGTGTGTGTATATACACACACGTGTGTGTATATACATATATATATATACATATATACGCGTGTGTGTATATATATATATATATATACATTTATACACACGTGTGTGTCTATATATATATATATATATATACACACACACATATATACACACGTGTGTGTAATATATATATATATATAAACACACGTGTGTGTGTGTATATATATATATATATACACACACACACATATACATATATACACACGTGTGTGTGTGTATATATTATATATATATATATATATATATTTACATCACAAAAAAAAAATTGCAATGAGGTATTGGTTAATAAAATGACCAAATTAACAATTTTTTTGCAAAAACATTTAAAAAATATTATTGCTATACATTTAAATACATGTGTCAATAATTTGGTCATTTTACCGTAAGCTCGCAATCCACGACAAGGATCCTCATTCTCTTGCGAGACCTATCTAAAAAAATTAAAAAGTCCCTAACTAAAAATTTTACTATAAAAGGACGAAAAAATGTTGGAGTAAAAATTTAAAAATAGTTAAAAACACTGGCGAAAATATGCGTAGGATTTATGGGATGAGACGGGGAACATTTCACATTGTACCAGTTATATATTCTATTAAAAAAAAGGCATGTTATGGAGATTATTGCAAAGAGGAAAAAGGGATGTAAGGCCCCCATTTCAGGGTTAATCATGGTAACATTACAGATTTTACCATTTTTATAATCTATTCCAAAAATGCTTGTGCTAGAGATGAATGCAGAGCGGAAAAAGTGATGTAAATGAAATTTACAAAAGGGGCTGTAGCGCTGGGAGAAAAAAAAAGGAGGAGTAAGCACAAATTTAAATAAATAAAATCATACACACATGGAAATAAGACTGCAACGCACATGTAAACCACACAAAAGCAAACGTAAATAATAGAGACGCATAGAGAAAAGACAGACGTACAGTAAAAAAGTACAGATGATTTTTAGATAATTTTTTACACTTTTGTATAGACCAGCTAAAATTTTTTATTTACCTTGGAAATCTACTTTTGAATTTCTGAAGCAATTCCTGTTCACTTGGCCGCACAACTGGTGCAATATTTCTGGGCAATTCTGTGGCCATTGAATGCCATGAGATAGCCATCTCACCTTTAGCGAACTGCATGATTTCACGAATGATGTCACTTAGAAATTCCATGGATTTCGGTTCATAAAGAGCTTTCAAAATCCACTCCTTTCGTGCTTTTGAGTACTCTACTCGGTACCGCATCTGGTCTTCGCTCCCATCTTCTGATCCCGTTGATCTTCTGATCGACTGAATTCTACCAACGTTGTGATTGTGGTCTAGAACAGCAAGTTGCGTTCTAGCCACCATTCCATCATAAAAAAAATGTACACGTTTTGGTCTGTATTTCAGTACACTGGCGTGAAAAATCTCCAAATCACCAGTGTGACAAAAATGCGATAGGTGCCGGATGTCTTTCAGTAAGTTCTTATTTAGAACAACGGATTTCACTTTGACGTGGGCTGTACTGTTAGGGGCTAACCAAGCAGTGCCTGGTTCCAGAAGTGCGTGAGTGCAGCAGTGATATTGGGTATTGTTCTCCCACTCTTGCACGTCTATTATATGGCTTGTTAACGACTTCCATTTCTCGACCAGTAAATCGGGATTTTCTTTACTGGTATGCGAACTCCACCATAGATGATTTTTGATGCTGGATATCCATGGGGCTATGTTTGCACAGTGACCGGTTTTTGAAGCCCCAAGCAATTTCTTGCCTACTGCTTTGGCCACATGCCATACGTCAAGTTCGTGAATTATTTCGGGGAACTCCTCTCGCATAACTTTCCGGATGGAGACATGCCTATTGGTTGCCACAATTAGCACGTTGACTCCCTCGGCGATTTATTCACGGAGTGTTTTATTGGAATGCAGTAGTTTCCAGCGAAACAGATGTAGCTGGTGGAACAACTTGTTCCACCGTAAAGCCCCAAATTTTTTTGCTTCTAACCTCCAAAAATGTGTATACGGTGTACTTTGCAGAAAATCCTGGGCTATCAGATTGCCCGTCGCCAGCTATACACACGTGTGAGGATTTCATCTGTGCAATTAGATTTGCCCTATGCTGCATCCAATGCTTATCTATCACTGGGAATAATAAATTGTGTTGGTGCCGGTAAAAAGTCGCTTTCGAGATGCCAAGGAGTTTTAAAATCTGAGGCATATTTCTTACTTTTGCAAAATTGGAACCACTCAGAAGTATACTTGACGCCAGTAAAATATTCCCCGCCGGACAGTTGTGGATTAGGGGTTGACTTTGCCACAAATTGCAGGTGTGACCTCTTTGACAAAAAGATTTGACAATAACCATTGATCCCTTAGGAAAAATCCTGACGTGGGTTAGTTTCAGAAAGCATTGCTTTCTGTATGGGCAAGGGATCATGGCAAATAAAGCCATCAAGGAGCTTTTAAAGACCATGTATTTATCTTCTGCCGAAGGATCCATGTCTGTGGGTGCTAAGCTTTCAAATTCTGGTAAAGGGTTGGTTAAGGGGGTTATCTGAATCTGACGGAATGGTAACATCTTCACTGCCAGAACTCTCCGATGCTTGTGAGAATCTAAAGCTCCTGTCGTTGGGATCATCGGAAATACAGGTTGATACGCTTTCATCCAAAGTAGAATCAATATTGCTACTGGAAGGTTACATATTGATTCTATCTCCATCATTTACAATTTTAAAAATTGGTCTTTCTCCGGGGTTCTCTAGGAAGGCAATATTACCGATATGTTGATATTGATTTTTATGGTGTTGAAGAGCATGGAGTACCCAGTGGAATTTTAAATAAACCGGGATTCTGGTGTATACTGGCTTCCATCGCATCGCATTGAATGCCAATACTTCTTGACTGTATTTGTGTCGTAGTTCAAGATTTATTTGAAGCTGCTTGGCAGGACTTGCATTTACCCCTCTCTGCATTGCTTGCTTCTGGGTCAGTTCTTCTTTCTTCTACATTTCTTTTAATATTGAGGATTAATTTTATTTCTACAGCAGAACCGTCGATGAAAATTGAAATAGGAATTTCTAGCTGGGTTTCTTAACCTTGTAAATATACGTTGGCAGTTGTTTCTGACACTGCGCGAGCTTCTTCATGGAAAGTTTCTGCCCGCGAAGTTTCTGCCGCTGAACTTTCCCGTTGCTGTGTCACAACACTTCTTCGACGTTTTCAAGAAGGTTCCCCTTTCTTCGTTAACTGGTTGGCTCGTGTCTCAATTTCCAACGTTGTTGGGAAAATGCTTGGCACAGCATTGGGCTTCAATTTCTTTACGGTTGCCAACTTGTATGTAGCAATCCTCCTTGAAATGTTTGCTGCATAACCGGGAAGCATCGGCACCTTTTTGTGCGGTAATCTTTGTAACCCACTCTTCGATGTCACCGAAGATGTGAGGAGCCTGAAGTAGCCAGAGTCTCGTTTTTTCCAAATTGATTGGAAACACATGTAGACTAACACTTTCACCTCCCTTCTTCCAGTAGGTGGTGCAGGTAGGAACCACACAGTTTGGCATTGTGCTGTTGTGTTTTAAAGAAGCTGTGATCTGCTGTGTGTGGGAATAAGAAGATGTGGTGCAAATACTCACCCTCTTGCAGTGACTTTGGAAGAAGATCACGAGTGTGAACCCGGGAAATCGACACTGGTCACCGCTGCGCTACGTCGTATAAGCTCTGCATTTTAAAATACAAGAAGAATTAGAATTACCTAGATGCTAAGCTATAACACCCACCCACCCACTGATAGCCACACAAACACAGACAAATTCATCCATCCATGCACAAATATACATGCATCCATTCATTCCTCCACACACACATATACACGCATCCATACACACACCCTCATCCATCCTGCCTCGCCCATACACGCGCCCGCCCATTCTTTCATCCATTCATCCTGCCTCATCCATCCATCCATCCATACATGCATCCCCGCAAACTTATACAAGCATACATACACACACACCCATGCACACCCCAAAAAAATTCAAAATTTTGGCAGTGTATATATAATAGTAAAAAAGGAACTGTCATCATGGATTACAAGCAACATGTAATACTGCTAGTGAACCAACTAATAGAGATGGACAAATAGAGAAAGAGAGAGACAGATAGAAAGAGAAATAGTTAGAGACAGATAGAAAGAGAGAAAGAGATACAGACAGATAGAAAGAGAAAGAGATAGAGACACAAAGAGAGAGAAAGAGACACAAAGAGAGAGACACACAAAACGAGAGAGACAAAGAGAGTGAGAGAGACCGATAGAGAAAAAGAGAGAGACAGTTTTATAGATAAAGAGAGACAGATAGAGAAAAAGAGAGAGACAGAGAGAGAAAGAGAGAGACAGAGAGAGAGAGAAAGAGAGAGACAGAGAGAGAGAAATATATATATATATAGAGAGAAAAAGAGACAGATAGAGAGAGAAAGAGATAGAGACAGATAGAGACACAAAGAGAGAGAAAGAGACACAAAGAGAGAGAGAGACACAAAACGAGAGAGACAAAGAGAGTGAGAGAGACCGATAGAGAAAAAGAGAGACAGTTTTATAGATAGAGAAAGAGAGAGACAGATAGAGAAAAAGAGAGAGAAAGAGAGAGACAGAGAGAGAGAAATAGATAGAGAGAGAGAGAGAGATAGAGACAGATAGAAAGAGAAAAATATAGAGACAGATAGAAAGAGAAAGAGATAGAGACACAAAGAGAGAGAAAGAGACACAAAGAGAGAGAGAGAGACAAAGAGAGTGAGAGAGACCGATAGAGAAAAAGAGAGAGACAGTTTTATAGATAGAGAAAGAGAGACAGATAGAGACATAGAGAGAGAAAGAGAGAGACAGAGAGAGAGAAATAGATAGAGAGCTGTATCGCGCGAGCACGCTGAAGCGGCTCGTCCTCAGAGCAGAAGACCCGTCTAAAAAAGCCAGAAGACACCAAAATTAGACGGAGCCATGGAGACGGGGACGCCAGCAACGGAGTGGGTAAGTGAATAACTTCTGTATGGCTCATATTTAATGCACGATGTATATTACAAAGTGCATTAATATGGCCATACAGAAGTGCTTAACCCCACTTGCTTTCGCGAGACAACCCCTTTAAGAACTGTCTTTTGTCATGTAAAGTCCATCTCTAGAGACAGAGACACTAAGATGGATTGCAAGTAATGGTGGTGGGGGGTCTTTGCTTGATGTCACCTTTTGCTGCCCACAGAAGTCTATAAGGAGGGGGAGGGAAAGAGAAACGTATACAGAGATGCAGCTGCAGATTTTAGTAAGTGTTTTCAATCTCACCCCAAAGCTGGATTCACATCTGCACTGCTCAGTACTGCTGTGTAATGTCATCCATGATGCTGTTACCTATGAGGATGTGCTACAGAGATGGACAAGAAGATATCCTGCTCAAAGTCACCAAACTCACCGTGTAGTCCTAGCCTTAAAGGAGATGTCTCGAGGCAGGAGTGGATTTTTTTTTATTGCCCAGTCCCCCTAATTAAGCATACATTACTAAGCCCCCCTGTAAATGACTTTTCTAGCTGGTTTGTACTTACCGTTCCAGCGTTTCAGCAACTTATAAAAATTTTCCCAAGATGGCCGCCGGCTCTTTTCCCGTCGCTTGCTGTAGCCCGACGTGCGCGCTCCCGAGACGCTACCAGCTGTGTCTCCATTAAAACCAGACGCCCCGCAGCCGCCGACCGGACCCCTGGAGTGAACACGGCCGACCAGTCACCCACCGCCAGGCAGCAGGTAACCGGCGCAGCCCCCCCCATCGCAGCGACAGCCCCCCCATCGCAGCGACAGCCCCCCCATCACAGCGGCAGCCCCCCCCGGCACAGCGACAGCCCCCCATCGCAGCGACAGCCCCCCCATCACAGCGGCAGCCCCCCCATCACAGCGGCAGCCCCCCCATCACAGCGGCAACCCCCCCATCACAGCGGCAGCCCCCCCGGCACAGCGACAGCCCCCCCATCGCAGCGACAGCCCCCCCATCGCAGCGGCAGCCCCCCCCATCGCAGCGACAGCCCCCCCCCATCGCAGCGACAGCCCCCTCATCGCAGCAGTAGCCCCCCCGGCACAGCGACGACAGCCCCCCCCGGCGCAGCGGCAGCCCCCCCATCGCAGTGGCAGCCCCCCCGGCGCAGCGGCAGCCCCCCCGGCCCATCACTTACCTAGGCGGCAGGACGGCGGGACAGCTGGGCGGCTTCTTGGGACAGCTGGGCGGCTCTGCACCTTCCTCTAACAGAGGATGGTACAGAATGGCCGCTCCAGCGCGCTCCCGAGCAGTGACAGCTCGTCTGCGCATGCGCAGAAGACCTGTAGCGGAGAGCACACTGAAGCGGCTCGTGCTGAAAGGAGAAGACCGGACTGCGCAAGCGCGTCTAAAAAAGCAAGCTGCCAGCGAATTTAGACGGAACCATGGAGACGAGGACGCTAGCAATGGAGCAGGTAAGTGAATAACTTCTGTATGGCTCATATTTAATGCACGATGTACATTACAAAGTGCATTAATATGGCCATACAGAAGGGTATAACCCCACTTCATTTCGCGAGACAACCCCTTTAAGCAGTAATATACTGTCACTTTTTGATGTTTGCTTGTTGGAAGGAGAAAAGCTGGGCAAGTATAAGGATCTGTGCAACTTTGCAAATGGCCAAATTCTGATCGCTAGAGCATCTCCAAAATGGTGGGTCTTTTGGGGTGTTCCTGGTGTACAGTGGATAGAACCCACCAAAAGGGGAATGGGCAACCAGGGCTCATTGATGCACAAAGGCTAGCCCATCTAGTCTGATCCCACCAAAGAGCTATTGTAGTGCAAATTGTTGAAAGAGTTACTGTGGGCTGTAAGAAAAAGGTGTTGAACATACACAAAAAAGACTGTATTATTTTCCAATGGACTCTCATGCTGTACTTGCATTTGGTTAAAAATGTATTCAATATAATAATACATTTCATTAAAAATTCTGTTTAATGAGAAGATCAGTATGGAAGTGTGTTATATGCATGAGGAAAAAACATTTACAGGCTTCCTGTGCAAAGTATTTCTCTGCCTCGCCCCAGAAGAACACACTCTGCCAAATGCATCAAATAGACTCATTCTTTAAAAACGATGTTCTACTTAAAATTGACACAGTACTGTGCCTAATGCAGCACTGAGCCCAGAAAAACATATATATTAAACATTAGTGCTGCACAAACTAAACATTTGAACCGTTTCAGCAAAAAGTTCAGTTAGGTAAGAACCTGAACCTCGGGTGATTCGTCTTGGCTGCACCCACTAAAAGAAACAAAAAAATCAAAAAAAATGAGGAGAAAGAAGGAAAAAGGATGGAATCTTTTTTGCTTTCTTTCTCTTTTTTTCCTTTGTTTCTTTCTCTCGACTAACTTTGCCTTAAAAGCAGCTCAAAAGTATTAGATATACAGCTGCTTTAGTAGTGTTGGTGAAATTTGGGTTCAGTTAAACTAATTTGGACTGAACCAAACCGTTTGCTTAAATTCGGTGAACTAGCAAATGCGAACTGTACAAAAGTTCGGTCATGACGTACATTTTCTTTTAATATAGTGTAGTAGACATGATAATTAATTAGTATAAAATGTCTATCGATTTGCACTAAACTAGACGCATTATGTGTGTTTTGTGACTTCAGCCTAATGTGAAACTCTGCTGCATAAGGAAAGAGTTAAATCACAGTGTTATATGTTATTGCTTGAGGGTCTTCCCAGTCCTCCCCATCCCCCACACAGAATCTTCTTGAACAAAGAGATATCTACTTTCAGTTTCAGATTCGAGCACATGTTTGTGAGACAAAGACTTGCTTATACATTGGACTTGAGAGAAGGTGGGCAGGAAGGAGGGGGGATTCTATATGATCCGACAAATGAGAATCATAAATGTTACTGATGTAATCTGTTAAACGCCCATAAAGGGCAGGTGTTATCCTTTTCAATAAAAGGCCCTGTCTGGCTGTTTCTAGGCAGAGAGCCATTTTGAGCATGAGACTGATACCTCGTGTTTGACCTGGTCAGTGTGCGCATACTGCTTCTACACAATTAGGAAGCTACAAAATACCCCGAAACCTGCTGGAGAAAACCGTAATCCAGATCAGTGACGTCTCTGGGTGGACCGAGTTAGAGATTTTGATTTCTTTCATTCTGGAAACATACAGAGATCGGCAGATGGCACGCAGAACTCAGGGGCCCGAAAATCTACAGAACACGGTAAGATTGCTTTATGTAATTCTACCGATGTGATCTGGGTTCTGACTGCTTTTCTGCCTGTTTCTGATCCAGAGCGATAAATCAATGAAAGGCAGGTAATATAGTTCTTTCTTACTCGGAAAAAAGACCACCGTTTTAACCTGCTTAAGGGGTATTTTGTATGCTGTGGCTGCTATGTCTGAGACGGTTAAAAATTGTGTATACAAGACCAAGAGATAAATTCTGTGAGGGTTAATGTGTCGGAAGGGCGGACTCGGCTGTTTAGGTCTGAGGGAACACGCCAGACACTTGCTCCTAGGTAAACTAGTGTGAGGTTAGGAAAATTTATGATACGTATATTTACCTTTTATGATTGAGCGTGTTATGTTCTCATATGTGAAAAGGTATATACGTGTGAAGTATAGCCGTGCTTTGTGACGGCTGACTCCAGAAACTCTTGGTCATTGAAAATAATCGTCAGTCTCTGTGTATAGCTAAAATGTCCTGTCCAGACGGATTACTAGTAGGGTTGATATAAAGGTAGATGAGATATATACCTTGAGCCGTTGTGGGTATTCTCCAGTAATCCCGTCTGTTTGGTATTATAGAAAGAATGTGCAGTGTTTATTATTGGGGGGGAGGGTGCTGATAAGAGAGTGGACTGAAGTTAAGCCACTGAGAGCATTTCTCAATTAACCCTTTCTGTTTCCTTTGTCTTTCCCTGTGTTTTGTAGAATTAATGTGCATTGTAATGTGAGTGGGAAAGAGAGGTTATATTGGAAGGATTTGAAGAAAGCAGATTTTACAAGAGAAACACTACTGTGTCCAGAAACTTTGAATAGGATAGAATGAGAAGGTTAGGCATAGACGCAGGTTGTTTAGAGAATAGAGTTGAGCAGAGTTTACTGAACAATGGGAAAGGACCAGGAAAAGTTGCAGAAAGAAATGTCAGGTCATGGACAGATAAGCAGAAATGAATATGGTAAGATAGATTGTAGAAAGTTTTCAGAAGATGAGCAGGAAGCCTAGCAGAAAGAAAGGCGTTTTTAGCTAGTTTTTTGGTATAACGTAGTTAAGAGATTCAAGAGGAGAAAGCATGTAGGGGGGTATGTGTATTGCTTATGAACAATGTAATGCCTTTGTGTTGACTACAGCCCCTCCCTGTAATGGCGGCCGCACTTGCAGTGTTTACAACCCCACATAGTTGACTCTGCAGTAAATGTAGTGAGGCCTGCCCCCACCCTGAAGTTACTTCCCCCCATGTTCTCACTTTCAGGGTGTGTGATGTTACTTCCGGTCCCTCCCCATCCGGGACAGGACCTGGCCCCGCCCCTTCCTCCTCCAGCGGCCATTTTGCCTCACCTGGAAGTGCTGCTGCCCCTGGCCCCGCCCCTTCTTCCGGCAGCCATTTTGCCTCACCTGGGAGATCTGTAGCCCCGCCCCTTTTCTGCCTCTGGCGGCCATTTTGCTGCACTTGGGAGGCCTATATTCCCCAATGCCACTGTATCCAGTGCTAACATCATGATTGTCTGAAGTAAGGTTTTGTTTGACCAGACTTTGTTACGCTCCAAGATGTGGCCACTTTGGATGCGTGATAAGTTCAGGGAAACAAACCTTTGTGAAGATGCAGCTTGGGACATAGTAGATGACTAAGCTGATTTATAGTGCATGGAAGATTGGAGTTGATGCATGGGGGGGCAGAGGCCGGGAATACATGACAGGGGACGCTCTCTCATGTTCCCAGGGGCTCTGTTTTCCACTGCCCGCTTCTCCAATGGATACTCAGACCGATGATGTTATGGAAGGCTCCTACAGATGAAATAATTTCCCTATAGTCACCCAGCAAACTTTTTCACGCAATTTGATGAAGTAATTTTACTTTTTATGTGAAGAAAGAGGGACTGAATTGCCCAGAGTAGGATGTTAATTCATCCGTATTCTTTAGTTTTTCTTTAAGTCTTTTGTATATTCTAGTGTCAGTCTACACTGAAGCTATAATTATATTCCGACAGGAGAGTAAAAGCTAAACGCTGGCCATACCCTGAAATACTATTACACTGGGTGACGTAAAATTTGACTTGTGTTGCGCCCCCTTGTGTTAAAAAATGCTAACTGCGACCTGAAAAGAAAAAAATTTTTTTTTTTTTGTAAGGAGATTTTCGCTCAGACTTCGCTGCATACAATGTCACCTTGACCTACAAAGTGTTTGTTTTTGTGCCTCTTGGTTTACTAGTTTGAACGCAATTACTCTTTTTTTCCATTGAGTATTCCGGTTCAAAAGGGGGGAGGCATAGATGATCTGGGTCATAGATGATCTAGGTGTTGTAGATCAGCTGTTGGGTTTTTAAAAAAATAAATGGAATAAGATAACAAGATTCCGAGCCATGTGAAATAGAACATCAGCACGATTATTTAGTACTAATTCAGTAAGAAACTGCAGGTATGCAAACAGTTATCAGAACCTCTGTTGATAATGCATATGTTGAGCTTTTTGCAGATGGTACCAGGGTGAGGATTGATGACTCCACATCGGATATGCAGTGGTCACACAACAAGATGTCCTAGAAGCAGAAGCTCTGCCTCCGCATGTCTCAGCACAAGAAGCGGAATTGAAGGCCCTCACTGAGGCGAGTAGAGTGGCGAGAGGTAAGACCGGCAACCCTTTACAGTGACTCCTGGTATGCATTTGGCATAGCTCATGATTACGGCCCAATATGGAAGGCCAGACAGTTTTTTACCTTAGCAGGACAACCAATTGAGAATGGTGCAGCGGTACAGAGTCGCATGGAGGCCCTACTGCTACCTGACAAAGTTGAGAGTTCGCACCGATTCCTACACTGGAGAGGTGAGAGACGACACCCTCGCTGACAGCGCAGCAAAGGCAGCGGCCTTTAAGCCGTGGAAGAAAGAAGAAAAAGATACTGACGGCATGAGTCAGTGGTAAAAACTTTGGACATTGACAAAAATTTGGACTTTGATATGCTAAAGACTTTTACAGTTACAAGCCAGCAAGGAAGGAAAGGATAAATGGACTAATATGGGAGCAGCAGAAACAGGACAGCGTGTGGTGAACAGTCAACAGCACTTGCCTACCACAGTTCCTGTATCCCATGATGGCCCAGCTGATGGACGGAAAGACCCACCTAGTAAAGCAGCAATGACGACGACGCTTGAAAGAGGTTGGGCGACTTCTAGGTTCTCTGTAGCTGCTGCATCATTTGTCCGGTTTAGCATGATCTATGCCATGGGTGAGTCAGGGCAGAAGTAAATTTGCCACATCACACTTGCCTAGACCACTCTACCCATTTCAGGGATTGCAAATTGACTACGTTCAGCTCCCACTTGTTGGGAAGTATGAATACGTGCTTGTTGTTGTTGATGTCTTTGCAGGTTAGAGGCTGACCCTGTTACCAAGGCGTACAAGTAGGTAACCCCAAAGAAGCTCATGAACGAGGTAAACTGTGAATATGGGGTACCAGAAGTGATTCAGAGTCAGACAGAGGTACAAACTTCGCAGGTGAATGTAACATGTCATGTCTGCTCTGGGTGTATCCCAGGCCTTTTACATACTGTACCATCTTTAGAGTAATGGAAAGGTGGAGAGACATAGTGGCACGCAAAAAGTAAGATACTTAAAAATGACGCCACTTTGGAAAGACTGTCATCCAATAGCCTTATACAGTGTTAGATATGAACCCAGGGGGGATTATACATTATCTCCCTATGAGATTGTTTGGGCTAGCCCCAAGGCTAGGTCGTTACTATCCTCAGTAGTTACAATTACAATCTGATGTGTTGACTGAGTATGTGATTTCCGTTGTTAAAGAACTAACCAAAGCCTATGCACAGGTGTTCTCTTCCAGACTCAGAGGCAGACACTGGGACACATATCTTGCAGCCTGGGGATTGGGTGTGCGTCAAGAAGTTCCTCAGGAAGCACCCTCTTGAGCCCCGATTTAATGGCCCCTACCAGGTGCTTCTGACTACTGCCACAGCTGTGAAACTAGCCGAAAGACTTACATGGATCCATGCTTCATACTGTAAGAAAGCTTCAGATCCGGGAGACCAGTCTTAGTTGTGACAAAGACATTACTCTGGTTAGGGCTAGTGAGAGAGGAGGGTGGCAACTGGAATCCTTAGTCGGAAGAATATGAGGGTATGGTTACCTTCTAGTATAACTCGTCCAATGCTCAAGTAGCTGCATATTCCTTCGACTATTGTACTGTGGTCCCGTGTCTAGGCGCAAGATCCCACCGCAGGCCAGATTTAGCTCAGTCCAGCTGGTTATAGGACTTATATACCCGGGGAATACAATATGTTTGCGCCACTGATAACGCCTGGGGAGAAGACTGCCGTTATCGGGGATTAGTGGGATGTAACGCAGGAATAGACTGGTCCTATAAACCGCGAAGTGCCTTAAATAAGAAAGACAAGAGCGGGAAATCCCTAATTAGTCGTATAATCCTCCTTGAGAATAATAAGGACAGCGGGTATTGGAAGGCTGAACTTAGTATGCTGCTTGGTTTTAATGCGGTTTTTACACTAACCATGGGAGATCCAAGCCCAGGGGACGGAGGGACTTATAGTCTGTGGACATACCGGTACGGGAGGACAGATCCCTTAGGGAAGTTTAAAATAAGGGGTATGGTAGATGCACCCGAATGGAAGCCTTCACTTAGTCCCGTGCCCATAATTAACCCCCTCCGCCGTAAGATAAAGACCTTGACGAACATGATGATCATAGCTGACCCTACCTTTAGTGGACACCTTGACAGTAGCGACTGGCTACTCTGACCAGAATCTCTGGTTGGAGTTGATGAGGTACAATGCTAACAGGAGCAACAAGTCTAACTGTTGCGTGTGCGGTAGTGCCCGACTACACTCGGGGATGGTCCCCCTAAATCTCCCTGTAGATGCTGAAGAGTGGTTTATTAGTCTCTTCACGAACATTTCCGCTAATTACACTGTCCGTGAGAAATGGAAGAAGGAATACTCTATAACTACTTAAGTGTTTTGCACCGGAGAGAGTATTACTGACTACCCTGGAAACTACACCTGCCAGGCAAATAGGCAGGGTGGAGGGAGATTTTTTGGGGGGGAACTCACCAACGGGTATTGCTCCTCCTACAGTACGATAGGAGGGGAATGGATGCAGAATCAGGTCCAGTCCTTAGGAGACGTTTACTGGCTTTGTGGAGACATGAGGTAGAGGACCCGCCTGGAGGGTAATTGGACAGGGGAGTGTGCCTTAGTAAAGCCCTTATGCTCCTCCACATCCTGTCAGACAGCATTGAGGATAATGAGGTTACCCCCAATAGTTAATTTATCTTGATCCAACTCAGTCTGTGTTCTGTGGTTATCCTGTCATGTTGGTCTATCCTTGTTTTCCGCATAGGTACGGCGGTTCCTTCCAGTCTTGTCACTAGCTAGTGTAGGGTCAGGGTGAGGCGACCTGGACGTGTTCACCATTAGGACTATCTCCAGGAGGGACATTGGTGTGGGTGAAGATTAGGGAGTCCCACACCGTGCGTACCTGTGCACACTACTAGTATTGTAACATTATACTAGAGCGAGAAGAGAGACCCCTGGTGGTAGTTTTGATCTACACGTATACATTGACGTCATAGGATAGCCAAGGGGGGTACCCGACAAATTTTAAAAATTAGAGACGAAGTTAAAACTAGATTCAAGTCCATTTTCCTGATCATTATGGTAAATAAATGTTGACTGGATTAATTATGTTTTATTATAATTAGCAGTGGTTTATAAATTATACTAGAGATGCCTTATAGGGACTAGTCAACCAATAGGACCTACCTCGACTATGACTTTTAAAAAAAATTAGAATGGCCTTAGATATGACTTTAGCTAAAAAGGGGAGTGTCTGTAAGATGATAGGGGAGACTTGTGGTACCTACATCCTAGACGACACGTGACCCGCGGGTAAAGACGCAGTTGCCATTAAGAAGCTGACCGCGCTAACTAAAAAGAGCTAACTTTTGGGACCAGCACTCGCCATGGATGAGCGGGTGGTAAAGGATCCTGGCACAGACGGGCGTCGCTGTTGTATGTGAACTGATAATTACCTTTTCTGTTCTAGTCTGCTGTGTTATCCCCTGTGTCAGAGAGACCTGTGAAACTGATGCTGGAAAAGCCGCTCCCACCATGAGTTTGCTGGATGCATCCCCAGAAGGAGTGGACAAGTCCTACACCCCCTTGAAGACTCTAAAACGAACCTTCAACGCGCTCCAGTTATAGGCTTACGCGCAGAGAACTGTGAAAATCAGATAGAGAGTTAAAGGATAGACATTTTAAGGGGGGATTGTAGTAGACATGATAATTAATTAGTATAAAATGTCTATCGATTTGCACTAGACGTATTATGTGTGTTTTGTGACTTCAGCCTAATGTGAAACTCTGCTGCATAAGGAAAGAGTTAAATCACAGTGTTATGTTATTGCTTGAGTGTCTTCCCAGTCCTCCCCATCCCCCACACAGAATCTTCTTGAACAAAGAGATATCTACTTTCAGTTTCAGATTCGAGCACATGTTTGTGAGACAAAGACTTGCTTATACATTGGACTTGAGAGAAGGTGGGCAGGAAGGAGGGGGGATTCTATATGATCCGACAAATGAGAATCATATATGTTACTGATGTAATCTGTTAAACGCCCATAAAGGGCAGGTGTTATCCTTTTCAATAAAAGGCCCTGTCTGGCTGTTTCTAGGCAGAGAGCCATTTTGAGCATGAGACTGATACCTCGTGTTTGACCTGGTCAGTGTGCGCATACTGCTTCTACACAATTAGGAAGCTACAAAATACCCCGAAACCTGCTGGAGAAAACCGTAATCCAGATCAATAGTAGTCTGTGGGTGATGGATGACACAGAGCGTGATCTGTGAGCAATTTATCGCTGGGAGATCATTGCCCGTGGACAGACAGACTAAATGAGAAAATATAGGCTTCTACCTCATTGATTTTTTTTTTTGGCTTCCTCTGGATGGACATTGGGGGAAAATAAGCTGAAGTGGTTGGACATGCATCTTTTGGCCTTACACACTATGTTGTTATTTTCCTTTTGCACATGAAGCTGTTAGAACAAGCAGGGGCGTAACTATAGAGGATGCGGTTGCACCCAGGCCCAGGAGCCTTGGGGGGCCCATAACTACTCTCTTCTCCATATAGGGAGCCCAGTACTATGAATAAAGCATGATAGGTGGGGGCCCTGTTACAGGTTTTGCATTGGGGCCCAGGAACTTCAAGTTACGCCTCTGAGAACAAGTGTGATAGAGCCACCCTTATTGTGGCAAATAGGACACAGCGAGTCTTCCTGTTCTCTGGGTCTCTGGCAATTCTGTCCCTAAAGCTACTCACATACCTTAAATTAGCTGTCAACTCAATTAGTCAACAATAGAGATGAGCAAGTATACTCGCTAAAGGCAATTGCTCGAGCGAGCATTGCCTTTAGTGAGTACCTGCCCGCTCGAGACGGAAGGTTCGGGTGCCGGCAGCGGGCAGGGAACTGTGGGGGAGAGCGGGGCGGAACGGAGAGGAGATCTCTCTCTCCCTCTCCCCCCCCCCCCCCCCCGCTCCCTCCTGCTGACCGCTCCTTCGCGCCGGCACCTGAACCTTCCGTCTCGAGCGGTGAGATACTCGCTAAAGGCAATGCTCGCTCGAGCAATTGCCTTTAGCGAGTAAACTCGCTCATCTTTAGTCAACACCTATTAACC